>NW_019384451.1:42955-45814 GCF_000671375.1 Centruroides sculpturatus | reverse complement strand
AAATAAATATAATTAATAATAAATGATGATAAGAATAAGAAAATGCTTTAAAAAAATCAAATATAATAAAATAGCAAAATTGGAATTGTTAACTTTAAGTGGATGCTAGTTTGAATAATAGAAATCCACGTGCGTTTTAATTTTTGAAAAGAAAACACGTCAGGTTTTATCAATTGCACACGTTTATTTATTTTTCTATTGGAAATAAGTTTCATTGGGAAGACTGAATAAATAAAATGAGAAGGAAAATAACGTGTGAGATAGAAGGAAACGGCCTCGCTTTCTGAACAATATCTGTAGGAATGCGATATTCTGCTTTGATCAGCTCATTATTGACTTTTATATGCACGAAATGAAAGAAATTTCTAAGCGAATTATATTGTTTTTAACCAAAATAAATGCCTTAACAGGGTAAGAATCTTAAAATGTAATATTATACGTAATAAGCCATGCATTAGTAATTTATTTTTTCTTATTTTCTAACTTATTCTAAGCATCGTTTATATATTAAATTGGGGAATCTATTATGGCCCATTAAGTTTTGACTATTACTTTGACCAGACTCTAAGTAATAGCTTACTCATTGGAGAAAAAAATTTGAATTGGTGTAAATAATATAATAGATCAAACTTATTGGGCCATAATGGAGCCTTCTATCTTAATTTAAAGCATGATGACATGTATCTCTTTTGGTTTTCAACTTTGCAGCACCCTAAGTGGCTTATTTTACTCTGTGTGTGATACCTAATAGACTATCCAAATGTTAAATTATTGGCTATCTTACAACACTCTAGAAGCCTGTAACAATGGGACTGAGGTATATTTAAAATTATTGCTGTATTATAAACTCCTTACTAACATATTTTTCATTTAATTAATTAAACTCTGTGTACTGTACAGTACACTAGTAATAAATTAACTTTTATAGCATTTCAATTTTGTTAATCAATAATAGATAATTCAAATTGACATTAAAGCAGGTACAATAGAAAAAAAGTACAATTTATGAACCTAATTGTTCCATTGTATTACTTGATTTTGTTAGAAGGTAACACATTATAAGCATAAACATAAAATACAAACTGAAAACTTTTGTATCTGTATAAATGAGAGATGATATGGGTTTGAGCTAGTCACAAATATGAGTACAACCTCCCTGAAAGCCATAACCTATCCCGTGCTGAAATTTTTCTCCGTTGCGTGTCGCTTCGCGTTGAATTTTCGTCGATGTTAAGCTTAACGTAAACTTTTTAAAATAATAATCGTGGCTATTGTATCGTTAAAAATGATTTCTTTATGTTTTACAAACGAAATAAATACATTGAAAAATATAAAAACAAATAAAAATTATACTTTAGGCCGACTGGAATTCTTTCGGATAACCGACTTTCGGATAAACGACGCTCTACTGTATTTGTTTACTACAAGGAAAATAAATCTATTCTACTCAAAATAGAACATTTATTATAGTATTAATTTTATTATTCATATAAATTTCGCATTTACTTTTAACTGGAAACGTAACACTTGTACGAATCTGTACGTTATCAAAAGAACTAATTGGTTCTAAAGCTGGATTGGTACTCTTGTAACACCTTCCTATCAAATGCTTACATAATTCTTAAATTCTCCTTTGGAGCTCGCCATCAGATAAGTTCGATAAATATTATAACTGAAAAAATAAACTTTCCATTAACTATTTTATATATTTAATAAATATTTTACTTTATAACCAAATTAAATTTCGTTTACAAAATAAGCTAAACAGATCTGCGTATTTATTTACTATTGAACACAAGACTGTGTTATTATTAAAACACTTGGCGTTTATCCACTTTATTCAGTTGATCTGCGTATTGTTTTTTTTTTTTTTAATGTCCATGCATTTAACATAAAACAATATTCCGGACAAGATTACAATTATTACTTAAATTAAGATATAAAATTTTATTATAAAATATAATTTCTCTATATATTTATTTATAACGAAAATAATATTGTAATTACAAAGTTAAAATGAATTATATTCTATATAATTCTCTAATTATTAAAATCGATTGTTAGAATTCTTCCTATCGCATAATATACAGAACATTATCAAAAAAATCGCCACCAATTCGTCCTGTTTGTCATTCAACGACTTCATCCTGTTGACATTTAGGCCTGTAATTGATTTTAAACCCTAATAAACGGAAATAAAATTGTTCGCCGATAAATTTCTCATTTGAATATATAATCGAAAACAATTTTAATATCTTATTTAAGCTTATTACTTCTCTACTTTAATCGTTTTAAGCTTTAAGAGAGGCCAAAAATTCGGTTAACCTTATTTTGTTTTGTATGCTTCAAATATATTTATCAACCGGATAGACAATAGGGAGAGAGAAAATCGCGGCTGTATCCTTTCTACGGGCTTTAGGACCCGTATAAAGTTCCTAGAGAAGGAGAAAGGTTCTATTTAGGCCCATTATAGGCTCTGTTAACTCCATATAATGAAATCTTAAAATAAATTTGTATAATTTCAAATACTTAAAGATGAAGATATACCGAGAGCGTCACGTCGAAAGAAGGTTTAATAAGCGAACCCTTCGGCCCCAAGGCACTCCACCACCCTGTTTACCACGGCCCTATGGTCGTGGTAAACAGGGTCATAGGGCCGTGTAGGGTTTGTGAGTGTCTTAATAAATAGTATTATTAATAATAAAAGTTAAATAAATAAGAAAGTGAACGAATAAAATACTGTATATTCAGAAAGTATCCTAGGTTAATGTTTTAAAAATTGATAAAAATAAATAAATTTAAAAAAAGTCACGGAACTTATTTCATTGCAAAATTGACATAAAGAACACCTCGCAAGTT
>NW_019384451.1:14586-42778 GCF_000671375.1 Centruroides sculpturatus | reverse complement strand
AAAAAAATTGTTTTTTTTTTTTTTTGTTAAAATTGATAAGAGATGGCGCCAAGTAATTTTATTAAAAAAAATATTAAATACACTCAATGAATTACTATTGATTTAAAGATTATATTTAAAAAAAAAATTATTTAAATATTAAAAAAATCAATTAAAGAAGTTATAAAAAGTATCAGATTTTTAAAAGTTTTTCTAGTTTTAAATTAGAAACATTCTATTGGATGTAATCGAGCACGTGATTGGGAGAAGTCCCGTTACGTACGAAGTGTGCTAACTTCCGTTTTATCCACCCTCAAAACCCTTAGTAAAAGGAAATAACTGAAAAGATAACATTCAGACGAGATATTAACTGTGTAAAACATCATCATAATTCGTTTCTCATAAAATTTGACTTTTTTTTTTTTTATTAAATTTTTTTTCCTTGTTGTATTCGTATTATGGAAAAGTAAGTTTAAAAAAAATTTTTTTTCTTACTGTTTTCAAATATTTTGTATAATTTAAGTTTAAATATATAATTTTGTATTGACTCAAGGCTTAATTTACACAAGTCTTCAGGTTTTACGCCTTTATATTTATTATAATAAAGTGGAAGAAAGAGTCAAAGACAAATTCGAATTAGGTTGTGTCTATGTTTAAAATTCAAATTTAAGCAAAAAAAATTTAATATTTTAAAGATTATTCTTTTATTTTATAAGGGAAGAAATACGTGCGCTAATTCAACTAATTTAAACGAATGGATTACTTAGCTTAATAATTAAAAAATTATACTATTTTATGTATAATTTATAATTATTGTTTTATTTAAAATGTATATATATATATATAATATATTTTTAATTGCAGATTTGATTATCTATGAAAGACATCATTATGATTGAACCCTGCAGGATATACTGTAAAGCTAAAGATTTATCGAAACCAATGAAACCTGTGGGCCAAACGTCATTTATGATCGACGATATACTGAAACCGGATGAAGTAACTACGAAAAAGAGCATATCTGTGGATCTTTATTCACCGGTTAAATCTTTACATAGGCCAATGCCTATTCTCTTATCGCCACTTTGTTCCAGTTTTGCCAAATTTAACTTTACTTCTTCGGAGACATCTTTCCCATATTCTCCTGTAAGATCGCCTTATTCTTTAGATTCAAATCATTTGTGTATGATGAGTCCAAACAATACTCCAACTGGGACATCCGCATTTGTGTTTCCCACAAAGTCCCCACGTGATTGCGAGCTCTCCGTTCAAGTTAGTGAAGAAAAGCTAAGGCGTGAGTATTTTCATCAAACTTAACGAATATTTATTATTAAAAATATGAATTTTTATTCAAAATTCTTAAAATATTTCTCTTAGATCTTTGAATTTATAATACAAGGTTGATTTTTTTTTAAATAGAATGGTTTGGTATAAAGTTTTATAAGACCCTTACAATTCAGGACTTAAACTGTATTCTCATAACATAGGATATAAGGATACGGTTTAAAGTATTGTAGCTTATTTAGCCAGACCCTTTCACCTTCATTAAATAATAATACATTTAAAAGCGTAAAGCTCTAATTGTTTCGCATGGTAAAGCCCTAAGCTGTGTATACCTTGTAAATCGACTCTCGTCCCTGCCAAACTGCTCGAAATCAATATTAATTTTAACTGTTTTTAAATTAAATTTAAATAATTAACAATTTTTTTTTTTAGAAATGTTTATTATTTATTTTAAGTAAAGAAAATCTTATTCTAAACATAAAACAGAAATTTTAATTAAAATAAATTGTTATGATTTATTTATTTATTTCCATATTTAGGAAATGTCTATGGCACAAGCAAGGCCTATATTATAAATCTATTAATCTATCATAGATAAGGAAGTGATTTATATAACGAAAGGAAACGTAGGAATAAGCTACGATTTTCGGAAGTGTAGTAATTTTAGTGTGTTTCACATATCCTCAAAAATATATACAATGCCTTGCATTTAAACGAAAATTATCATTTATAGAAAAAATATATAATATTATGCTGTTAAAAAGTTATTAAAACTAAGATTTATTCAATTACAACACTTAAAAAAACTGGTCAACTAACTTTTGGGCCACCCTGTATTTTTCTTTCTTTAATAAAATCATACAGAAAAAAGATTAATCACAGAGAGTATTTTCTAATTATAGATTTATATTAATAATTTGAATTTTTATTCATTTATTTATCTTTTAANGGAATTTTTTTTTTTTATATGAAGCATTAAAAAATAACAATATAAATCGAAATAAAATGATATGATTAATCTTATGTCTACAGTCTACAATCATAAAATTAATTAAATTAGTTTTTTTATATTCTTTTTTTATACTCTTGTGCTGTTATTATTATCGGCGTGTGATTTCTAAGTAATTGCTATTCTCTTATATTTGCAAATGTAGCTGTTGACATAGAAATATTTCAATTAAATTTTAAAAAAGTGCAAGAAAGAACAGTTTAACATTTATTTGACAATAATATCCGGCAATTTAAGTATCGTAATGCATCAGAATCTTGATGGATTGATGGAAGGCAAGGAAGATCTACCCACTTGGAAGGACTTTCTATGAAAAACTGAAGCGGGCTTCTATTTAGGTGTAAGAAACATGAAGAAAACCCGAAATTTTCCACGTGCTTTCTTCAGGCTCAAACCCTCAACCAATGAATCACTGTTCAGTGGTTTTTATCCATTCAGTTTGGTGGATAGAATTCATCAAGATATAAATTTATGTAATTAATTAATTAATTTTAATTTATTCATTTTAAATTGTAAAAAAAAAATGATAATAGATGATGACGTTATCTAAAATCTCTCATAAAATCGAACGATAGATGAATAATCAATCCGTTTTCATTAAAATTTAAGTTGAATAGTTTCCTCCAGGATTGGACTTAGACGAGTTAGAAAGCCATAAAATATAATAATAGATCTTTTCCCTCTATTAAATAATAATACAGACTTTAAAGGCCTAAGATATAAGACTCGTAATGAGAGGCCCTAAACTGTAACTTGTTTTAGCTTACAATTTTGGCTCAGTTTCGTAGTAAAACTGAGCTAAAATCCCGACAATCGAATTTTATCACAAGTTGATGAAGTACTTTACTCCACTCTCTTATAACCTACTTGTAATTTTTCGCTAATGGCTTTTAATTGCTTGCAAATGGACACTTCCAATAGCTATTGTCAACAATCAGCGACAGAAACATATCCGGCATTCATGAAAGGGAATATTTGTTTTTCACTTTGCCGATGGAATAGATCTGAGTGTGTTCCAACACTTCTCAACTAATAAAAAAAAAATTGAAGAATCTTTTCATTATTTTAAACTATATCTTTAAAAAAATATATAATAAATTTTAAAAAAAATGCCTGGTTCTAATCTATTTTCATAGTTGCTCTCTCTGTCTCCATTGAGTTAGCTGGATTTCGATTTGTTGTGGCTTAAATTATAACGTGTAAGTCGCTCTTCCTCTTCACAAAACAATAACAAATTTTAAAATATTAGGCTCTAAACTGTAATTTATTTCGCTTATGTGTAAATCTTTTCTGTTCCTCACAATATGAGAGATCCTATTATAAGCTCGCTCTAACTCTTAAGGAATATGCAAAAAGGCACTTTTAATACTTATAGAGAGCCTTTAATTACATATAAATTTTAATTACATATTGATTTTTAAAGGATAATATTATTTTTCTGTAATGATGGATTTCAAATGTCACACGTGAAAAATTTTTAACAGAAGTTTTTAATGGCTTCATAACTAATCTCTCGATTCTTCAAGAGAAAGATAATTTTTCTCTTTATCTCTTCTTTCTCTTTATAATTAAGACGTGGTTGTCAATAATTTCTAAGAAGTGTGAACAACATCTGTATCTTTTTCCATTAAATTTCTATCTTTGAATTCTTAAAATATATAAATTTAGATTCTAATATTATGAAATAAAAAAATACGAATTCAATTCATCGAACTTATATTAAACAAAATTATTCAAATATATATATATATAAATACTTCTTTAGTTAATTATGAGAAATAGTAGATTTAAGTCATAAATTAATATTGCAAATTTAATCAAAGGTTATCATTGTTTTGAAAAATAAACTGTAACCTCAGAATGAACTATTTAACCATACATAAACAACAGGAAGGAAAATATTGCTTTCTTTCTTTTAGTTTCATCCGCCTAAAGTTCATAAACTGATTATCTGACTTAGAACGGAAGTTATACGACTCAAAAGAGGACAAAAAATTTGTCATAAAGGAAATAAAAGTTGTTGGCCAACAACGATCTCTGTTCCTTCTTATTATACGCTATACTGTCTAATAAAATTTAAGAAAAATCAATATTTAAATATATTTATCGATTTGATTTTACTATAAATGAAGGATAAACTTCCAAGTTAACAGATAGATTACTTTATAACTCTAAACAGATAAGAGTTTACTTATAACTTTTACTTCATGTAACAATAACATAGTAGCTCAGGGCCTTATTTTTTTTAAAAAAAAATTTTCTTACTATTTAGTAATGGAGGAAAGGGTTTTTTTTTTTTTTAAACTTTAGNTTTATCTTCATACAATAATATTTTCTTACTAACTTTACGATATACTTTTAATGCCAGAATTGTCATCACATCCATTCCGTGTAAACTTTTATGGGTTTTCTTCACGTGTCTAAAATCTAAATAGGAGCTAATTCCTTTGTACGGCCTTACCGAGAGGCTGTACAAAGATTCCTTTGAAGATTCCTGTACAAAGTTCCCTTGAAAGATTGCCGAAATGTTGAATTGCTTTCTAACACCAATCTAATTTCAATAATCCCCTACTCTAGTTTCCGGCGGTAATAATTTCCCAAAGAATAACGATGAGAATTTGAGAATAGAAATTTATAAAAGTAAAAAACGATTTTCTATATTTTTCATATTTTATTTCTAAAATATGAAATAAAATAACCATTAAAGAACTATGTGGTATCCTAATCCTTGACTTCAATCGGGATCGTTTAGAATCCAAAGTTTATTGTATAAATTAGTGATTTTCTCTGTTTTAATTCATTCAAAATTTAGATATAATTGAAAGTAATTGTTTAATCATAGATATAATTGAAAATAATTACAAAAATTACACGTCGTACATTGACTAGGAAGAAATTTAATAAACGAATCACTTAACATAAACATTTTATAGTAAATTAATCATATATTTAATATAAAAAAATGTGACTAATCATTAGCTCAGGGCCTTATTTTTTTTAAAAAAAAATTTCTTACTATTTAGTAATGGAGGAAAGGGTTTTTTTTTTTTTTAAACTTTAGGACAAGTTATAACTATTCAAAATGAATAATTAAATATAATATTTGTTATTAAAGCCGAACCACCTCGTCCGGTTTTGTGGAGTCATATACTTCATAGGAACCAACAAAAAAGGAAAGGAGGACAAATTAGATTTTCTACAGAACAAACGTGCAAATTAGAAAATATGTTTAAAGCTCAGAGATATCTTTCACCACCCGAAAGGAAAAAAATGGCTAATATTTTAAGATTAACAGAAAGACAAGTAAGTAATACAATAATTTTTCTTATATAAAAAAAAAACATTGTTTTATATTAATTAATAAAATGGTAATATTTTAAAGGTGAAGACTTGGTTCCAAAATAGAAGAGCAAAATGGAGGCGTTTAAAACAGGTAACGATCGATTAAAGTATTTATTTATTTTTAATAATGTAAATTGCTTTCTAAATATATATATTTTTTTCCATTAAAGGAAAATCAACCTTTTTATCCGGAGGATCAGGTGAACCCTGCACAGTCAACAAACAACGGAACAGATCGTATACGTCAGGAAGTGACTTCATCTTCAACCAATCCTTGATTGGATTATTACATCCGTCCATCAGAAAATTTTACATAAGAACTGTGATTTTCTTTTATTAGAAAGAGAAATTCAATTTTTTTTACGTGTGATATTCTAATCTATAAAATAAAAATGTTGTGAATATACATATATATATATACAGTACATACGTATATATGTATATATGGAAATTCTTTTTTTTTATATGAAGCATTAAAAAATAACAATATAAATCGAAATAAAATGATATGATTAATCTTATGTCTACAGTCTACAATCATAAAATTAATTAAATTAGTTTTTTTATATTCTTTTTTTATACTCTTGTGCTGTTATTATTATCGGCGTGTGATTTCTAAGTAATTGCTATTCTCTTATATTTGCAAATGTAGCTGTTGACATAGAAATATTTCAATTAAATTTTAAAAAAGTGCAAGAAAGAACAGTTTAACATTTATTTGACAATAATATCCGGCAATTTAAGTATCGTAATGCATCAGAATCTTGATGGATTGATGGAAGGCAAGGAAGATCTACCCACTTGGAAGGACTTTCTATGAAAAACTGAAGCGGGCTTCTATTTAGGTGTAAGAAACATGAAGAAAACCCGAAATTTTCCACGTGCTTTCTTCAGGCTCAAACCCTCAACCAATGAATCACTGTTCAGTGGTTTTTATCCATTCAGTCTGGTGGATAGAATTCATCAAGATCAAATTTTACAAAAAAGGATAATATTTATACTTCTCTTGCTCTTCCCTAGAGACTGTACCGCCAACTTCAATTACTTTATCTTCTTACAATAATATTTTCTTACTAACTTTACGATATACTTTTAATGCCAGAATTGTCATCACATCCATTCCGTGTAAACTTTTATGGGTTTTCTTCACNAGAAGTATTATTGTTATCGTGCATTAACATTAACATTCTTATTTTTATCATTTAATTTATTAATATTTAAAAATAACTCAAATAATTGTTAAAAAATATAATCTGTTTTTAGGATTTTTTTGCTATTAATAAACTGATAATGGATCATTTAGATATTAAATCCGAAGAATTTTGGATGAAATGCACAACTCGGCAATTCTATCAACTATTAGAATCTGAATATTCAGAATTAGGATTAGATTCCAGAATTAGTAGTGATTTTAAATTTGCCGTAAGTTTAGGAATTCAACATATCGAGGACGTGTGTAAAATATGTTCAAAAAAATGTAAAATAATGTATAGAAGTGATAGAAATTCATGTGTTTTGCGATGTCATAACTGTAGGTATAACAGTTCAGCCTTTGATGGCACGTTTAAAGGAAAATGTGGTAAAATTTCATGGGCAGCAATATTGTCATTTATATGGCACTATGTAGGATTGGAATGTACTTCAACAAATTCTGCTGTTGCTGCAGGAATTTCTAAGAAGGCGGCAGTTGATTGGTGTAATTATATACGTTTTGTAATGCTTGTTGCTTTGTATAATATGACTTCGTTCAAAATTGGAGGTCCCGACAAAACAGTGGAAATTGATGAAACAGTTATATGTAAAAGAAAATATGAAAAAGGCCATAAATTAAAAAGTACCAAATGGGTAGTTGGAGGTATTTGTAGAGAAGACAACAGTTGCTTTATTTGTCAAGTAAATGACCGTTCAGAAACAACTCTCAACTGGATAATATATAAATTTGTAAATTCGGGAAGTGTAGTTATCACTAATGAATGGAAAGGTTATAACAACATAGATAAATTGGAAGGAATAAATATTGAACACAGAACAGTCAATCATTCAGAAAATTTTGTGAACCTGACTACAGGAGTTCATACCCAAAATATTAAAAGATTATGGGGTTATTTAAAGAATGAGAAAAATTTGCCTAAACATTATACAGAGGATCTTTCAGATTCTTATATGTATTCGTTCATGTATAAAAAGTTCTTGAATTGGCCGTCAAAAAACNATTGAAAGTAATTGTTTAATCATAGATATAATTGAAAATAATTACAAAAATTACACGTCGTACATTGACTAGGAAGAAATTTAATAAACGAATCACTTAACATAAACATTTTATAGTAAATTAATCATATATTTAATATAAAAAAATGTGACTAATCATTTGATTAATCTAAATAATTACTCATAAATAAAATAGTTTGCAAATTAATATGGGTTACACGGAAGAAAATAGATAAAGTAAGAATAATACAGTATTAGGGTCTTGTACTGTACTTTACATTGAATTTAATTTGATCTGTCCATATGAAGCAACAGAATATTATGGACGATAAGATTATTTTTTAATTTTGTCAATGACGATATTTAGCTTACTATTTTTTATGAATGGTAATTTTTATGAATGGTTTGGATCAGGATCAAGAGGATCAGCATCAGGATCCTCTCCATCCAGTCGCTCCATTGTGAATCTGATTATGAAAAAACACCATTGTTTTGTCTATAGAGCGTTAAGAATTTAATAATAAAAAAAGTTAAAAATACTGTTGATAAAAATAAACAAAAATTATTATTTTGAGTATGGTAGGGGTTCCTATTGCCGACCGTTTCCAGTAGTCGATCATGTAAGTCAAAATCCGTGCATAATCAGTCCATCTGAACAGGTTTAGGCGAGCTATCTTCATAGGAAACATCATTAGATTCTTAATGACATGTGCGTATTTTCTACAAAATGCCTATTATTGAGCTCTCTTAATTCCATATATATCATCACATGGAAACGTGTATCCTGGATTTCTTCATTATTTGTATTAGCCACGATCAATTAAAAAAGGAAATAACAAAAGCAAGCAAAACAGAAGAATAAGGAAATAGGAAAATGGAAAGACTGATAAAAAAACCTGAAAGATTTTTCAGGAAATGTAGTGACTGAAGAGGTAAACGTAAAACTAAATACAAATTAAGTTAAAATCACTGAGAAACAAATGTGTGCAAGTTGTGCCGAGGGTTTAGATAGTAACACAGAAATGGATAAACTAAAGGATTTTGGCTGCGACTATTGTAGCAGATGGTACGATTTGAAATGTTCATCAACAGCAGGAACCTCTTATGATGTTGCTGCAAAAATGTGATGTTTGTGTATAATTCATACAAGTGTTCATGTGAATTATGTTGAATTTTCTAATTATCCAACTGAATTTATACAGAATAAAAACTGCGTGGTCGACAATTGGATCATCAGTGGTCAGACTTGGGAATTTCCTGATCAACTACTGGATGAACAGCAATGTGATACCATATAATATTTTTATTTTATCAATATTTACAACGATGGTACTTTCAAAATTGGCATTTGGCATCGAGTTTAAACGGAAGTGTAGTTTGTATTTCCTGTAAATGGTGTTTTACTTGATTCTTATCTCTTATTTAGAATATAGGTTATATTAATATGTTTATGGATCCGGGAAAGCAACTCTAGGAATTTTTTTATGGTAATTTGTTCCGGATTTGTCGATTCCCTTCCTTACTACCCGGCCAAAATATCATGAAATATTCCACACATGTACACAGTACGTTATCTCTCATAAAAAAGATTTAAATCAACCTTAAATTGATGAAGGATGACGCCCAGAAACATCGGATCTTGTTCTTAACCATAAAGCCATTCCCATTGTAGAATTGGTCTTATCTGCATTGGATATGATAAACCCTTTTAGTGTTTATAAGCTGAGTTATAAAGGATTCGAATCTAATTCAAACCATCTCATGAAATTCTGAACTAGAGGAATGGAATGAAGAAATGAAGAAATGGATCCGTTATATTCGCTCAATTGCTGCCAAAATACAGGTTATAATATTATGATACCTGGTTTAAGCCAATTAATCAATCAATTATATATATTTTTTCCCTACGAAAATAGGGAATTTAGATTAGGGGGAAAAATATAAAAAAATTTTACAGTAAATTGATATTTTTTCCCCGAAATCTAAACGTTAATTACAGAGCAAAATAATAGTAACGGAAAGTTTATTTGAAATTATTAATATAAAATTATGTATGAAAATAAAAGATACGGAAAAAAAATTGAAAATTATGCATAATAAATGAAATATTTCTAATGATAATATTATAGGAGTGGATTAAATAGAAGCGGAAGGATGAATTGTGAATTATCTCTTTGCTTCCTGCCAGCATATGTACTGCAACCTGGTAGATAAAATAGGTGGAGCTTTGCCGGGTATATCCGACCAAATAAAGGAACAGGTTGCAAAATAACGTTTCCTATAATTATTACACTAAAAATGCCCTTCCGACAATGTTTAAATAACATTATTATGATTTTATATTTCCATTTATTTCAAAAAAAAATGCAAAGGATAAACTTTTAACAAAACATTATTATTCTCATTATTTGTTTCTAGTTTAATCATGAATAATTTTAATATATAAAATTTGTTTCCAGTTACTAATCGTTATAAATAACAACAATTAAATTAATACAAATTATTTCGAAATTATAACTGTATAAACTAGTATGAAGAATAACGCAACAATACGGGCGATCTGCCAGTACTTCAGGGAGGATTTCTATGGGATAATGTCCCCTATTTTGGGATTATATACGTGAAGAAAATACAGAAAATTCCAAGCCTATAGGTCAGGCGCGAATATTAAAGATAAGAATGCAATTAAATGTAACTCAACAGTTTAAAAGTAGTAATTGGTTTCTAATAAAGTTATATACTACAGTAGAGCCTCGATTATCCGACCCCCCGATTAACCGTCACCTCGGTTAACCGACCGCGTTCTAGTCGGCAAATTCAAATGTCCGCTAGTGATGTGTGGTGCTACAATATTTGGCTATGTCTTGGCTACTTTAATATTATTTTTACGTGTTTTAGCTGGCAACACTGGATCGACTATGAAAGGGAGCCAGTATTTAAACGAGGCTTAATTTTCTAATTTTTAACGATACAATAGCGACGATCATTATTTTTTTAAAAAATTTGATAGGCTTAACATGGAGGAAAATTCAACGCGAAGTAGGTTAATAGCGATATACTAATATACTAATTACATGGGATATAATAATATACTATACTAATAATGGATTTTTTCATACTTTTCGGTTATCCGAATTTTCAATTATCCGACCAATCCCAGTCCCCAATTGAGTCGGATAATCGATGCTCTACCGTATTAAGTAAAGATGATGACGAGATCATAAACGGTTATATCCACGCATTAATGCAGTCCTGAACAGAACAAGTTTTTACTTTTTATGCGTGGAAAATTATTATTGAGGTATATAGACTAGGAAAAGTCGTGTTCACGTATACTCTAGTCATGTGTTCACATCTCGATTCGAAAAATTGCGGATGCTCTTATCTCCAACACGTGTAAAAAATGATTAAATCTATATTTGGTGTTAAGATATTTATCTGTATTTAAAAATTACTTATTAAAGTTTACCAGTTTTTAACATTTAATAGTCCGATATTAAGTTTAATGTCGATTGTATTAACTATAATTTGTGGTGTCCCTAAATATATAGCATATCGCATTCCTTTAAGCTATCGATTTATAACGTAAAACAGTATCCACAAACAAATCTTAATTGGGGCGATTTTTAATCCGTAGACTATAAAGAAATAAACGATATACAGTAGACCCCCCATAACACTGTTAATAATTCCGTGTTATATGAATTCCATGTTGTACGAGTCACTCAGATTTTACAAATACGTGAGCCGTTCACAGCCCGGCACACGTATTTGTAAAATCTAAGTGACTCGTACAACATGGAATTCATATAAAACGGAATTATCAACAGTGTTATAGGGAGGTCGACTTGTATAGTATTACAGTAATAAAATACTACTATAGTAACAAGAAATGCATTAACTTTTATTATTGTAGTAGTAGATTAGATTAGTTACGCTATTGTTTACTAAGACAATTTTCAAGAGTAACAGACTACAGTAACTACTATTACAATAACAAAAAAAAATTCTAGTAAATGTCATATACTGCAAATGTACAGTACAGGATGTGCGTAATTATAATTTCTCTACTCAGACCACGCTGTATTTGCATACCCATAAGCGGATTGCTACCAAAATTTGCATACAGACTACCCAAAGGGTGGGAAAAAGGATTTTACAAAAAAAAAATTAATTCAAAAAACTTCCGCTAGGAGATGCATTACAGGAAAATACACAAAACAATAGTAAAAATACAATAAAAATGCATTTATTCGTTCCACCCTTAATACAGAGGCATGCCCCTTACTGATATAAGGTACGTTGTTTAATGTGTGCCCTATTTTTAAGGTGTAAAAATTCGGAGGCAATGAACAGAAGATAAACAGCTGACTTTATTCGTAATGCTTTAAATAAAAAATTAAGATGCCACTTTAATGTTGGTCTTCGTTATCTATTGTGTTTTGTTTCGTACCCTTTGCGTAGTCTGTACGCAAATTTCGGTGACGATCCGCTTATTTGTTGCAGCTACAGGGGGGTCTGAATAATTAAAGTTTAATTATGGCCACCCTGCAGTTTCCACCACTGTATTTGTAAACCAATAATGATAGACAGATCAATTGCTTCATTACAGTAAATTTTTATTGTAATACTACTTTATCAATGCATACTTTAGTCAATTTAAAGTACTCGTTACTGTAATAGTAAGTTATATTATTCAATTACTGTAATATTTGTGTAACAACTTTGTAACAATTAATAGCATTAGTTAACGCAATAGAACAACAATAATGACAGTATAAATTACAAATTATTGTTGCTGGAGTGGCATAATTACTATAATTCTTTAATTAAATATGTATTTTTGGGGGTTTATTATATTTTTTATCAGTCAANCCTTAATTTTGAAGGTGATATAAAAATATTTCACGATTTGTAAAGATCACAGAGGGCGTTGTAGTATGTGTGAGTGTAAAGATGTTGTCGGCATACAACGTGATTCGTAAAGAAGTAAAGAAAGCATTCGACGTTCTTAAAGGAGTTTTTGCTGTTAATAAACCTAAAAATACGAGTTGTGATGACGTTTTACGTATAATAACTCTTCAACTTAGTGATGGTGAATATGTATTTTTAATAGTTTAATATAAAATTCCACTCGGTTAGATTTACCTTAGAGAGCCAAAATGGCGTCACTTCCTGTAACCTCGAATAAGATCACTCGGTGACAATTAACATAGAGGGAGTTGTGTTTGTATAATGGTGTAGTGTCTAATAAGAAGGACGTAATAAGTGAAGTATTATAGTTTATAAAGAGCTAAAATCTCCATATAAACACTGAAGAAGAAGTATTATTGTTATCGTGCATTAACATTAACATTCTTATTTTTATCATTTAATTTATTAATATTTAAAAATAACTCAAATAATTGTTAAAAAATATAATCTGTTTTTAGGATTTTTTTGCTATTAATAAACTGATAATGGATCATTTAGATATTAAATCCGAAGAATTTTGGATGAAATGCACAACTCGGCAATTCTATCAACTATTAGAATCTGAATATTCAGAATTAGGATTAGATTCCAGAATTAGTAGTGATTTTAAATTTGCCGTAAGTTTAGGAATTCAACATATCGAGGACGTGTGTAAAATATGTTCAAAAAAATGTAAAATAATGTATAGAAGTGATAGAAATTCATGTGTTTTGCGATGTCATAACTGTAGGTATAACAGTTCAGCCTTTGATGGCACGTTTAAAGGAAAATGTGGTAAAATTTCATGGGCAGCAATATTGTCATTTATATGGCACTATGTAGGATTGGAATGTACTTCAACAAATTCTGCTGTTGCTGCAGGAATTTCTAAGAAGGCGGCAGTTGATTGGTGTAATTATATACGTTTTGTAATGCTTGTTGCTTTGTATAATATGACTTCGTTCAAAATTGGAGGTCCCGACAAAACAGTGGAAATTGATGAAACAGTTATATGTAAAAGAAAATATGAAAAAGGCCATAAATTAAAAAGTACCAAATGGGTAGTTGGAGGTATTTGTAGAGAAGACAACAGTTGCTTTATTTGTCAAGTAAATGACCGTTCAGAAACAACTCTCAACTGGATAATATATAAATTTGTAAATTCGGGAAGTGTAGTTATCACTAATGAATGGAAAGGTTATAACAACATAGATAAATTGGAAGGAATAAATATTGAACACAGAACAGTCAATCATTCAGAAAATTTTGTGAACCTGACTACAGGAGTTCATACCCAAAATATTAAAAGATTATGGGGTTATTTAAAGAATGAGAAAAATTTGCCTAAACATTATACAGAGGATCTTTCAGATTCTTATATGTATTCGTTCATGTATAAAAAGTTCTTGAATTGGCCGTCAAAAAACCCTGGAGAAAGGTTTTATATTTTCATTAAGCACTTACGTAATATATATCCCGGTTCTGGAAAAATACCAATATGGAAAGAACCTGAGAGTGTACCTTCTCCTCCAGTATCTATAAATAAGGAGAAAGGAAAAAAAGAAAATGGAAATAAAGGCAAATTAACAGATAAAATGGATAAAAATAGGAATGATAAAAGAAAATCTACTTGTAAAAAGGAGTCTACATCGGAAAAAATCAAACGTCATATAAAAGAAACTAGTGATCAATAATGTAAGTAATTTTATTATTTTGTAATTTTATATAGTCTATTTAATAAATATTGAAATATTACCAATCTCATAATTGAAGAAAGTAAATCACGTAGCATTATTTTGATTAATTCTCATTACAGAATAGTATTCAAAATGGCAACAGGAAGCGCTGCCATTTTGGCTACCTAAGGTAAATCTAACCTGTTTTTCTTTTTTACTTTCATAAAATATATATTTATATTTTTTTACTCTGATAAAATTTGCATTTCAAAAGCTAATTTAATGAAATTATTTTTACACTTGTATTTCAAATTTTTTTAAAGGATTAATCTATGTTTCTTCTTCCTTAGTAAAAATATATAATTTTAAAATGTTATTTGTGAAATAGTTTTTGTACAATTTCAAATGACCAAAATACCACTTGTTATTAATGATAAAATGATTTCTAGTGGCCACTGACTGACATTTAATACAAGTTGAAACATGTATTTAGGACTTAAAAACTGGAAACATTTTAAGGCCATTTGATAACTCATAATATTCACCTTTACTGAAAAACAAATGTAAACTAATTGGAATTATTACATCAGATTTTACTTTGTTACTTAAAAGTATAAATAGAAAAAAAATCATTTGACATTTACATAAAATGAAATTTAGCTCTGTGGAATCAATTTTTAACAAGTAAAACGGCAAAACTGTATTTGGAACAAGACTATGTCTCGGAGACGGAATCACTTTGATGCTCAAGGCAGGTTTTGTTCTAATTCTCCTATCTTTTTTGATATCGCTGCTTTTGGGTGCGATTGTTCAAACTTTGCTGGCCATGACCACAGGATCATTCACGATGCATCTTCGATGAAATTAACCTATCTAATTTCAAAATTTCTCTCTGTTGCATGTCAGTCCGGGTTGAATTTTTGTCGATGCGCAACAAAAAGTTCCCGTTTTTGAAAAAAAATAACTGTGACTATTGTATCGTCCAAAATTGTTCTTTTTATTTTGCACAAACAATATACAGTTTAACCCAATTATAATGTCATCGAATGTAACGACAACCCTAATATAACCTCAAATTTTTATTGGTCCTACGATTTTACTATACTAGATAAATGTTAAAAAAAAACTCACTTGTAACTACATAAAACCGTTTTAACGTCATATTTGAAGCACTCCCAAATTTACAAAATTAGATTACAAATTTTATTTAACATAGAAGAAACTACGTGTTTGGACCTAAGGTCAGAATTCACTTCTTAGAATGACTGCAGGTGGTACTCTCCCCTACCTGACTTCGGTGGGGTGAGGTGGCTGTTTTGCCTGTTTGTAGAAGAGGGTTGCCATTTTGTATTTTATTTTGACTCGATTCTCGGTCCCCTGACTACCTATGAGTCTGGACTTTTTTATGCGCAAATGATTTGGGCACCTAATACTCCGTGCCAAATATCAACTCTCTACATGTACTCCTTCATACCTCTATGCTGATAAGAACAGGAGGCAGTACGATTTTATAAACAAGACATGGTCTTGTCAAAAAATATTCAAATATATCAACATTTATTATATGTTCTTTCAAGTTATAAAGGAATTTTTGAAGGAATTCATTGGATCTTGATAGGAAATCCTGGTTTTTGCATAACACAAATCTTTTATCTTTATCTGCTACTAACAGATTTAAATGATTGCTTGTAAGATATGATTTAACTATCCGAGCAGTTTGTGTATTTGATTTGCTGGATTTCGAACTTCGTTTTTATGCTATGTTGGTTATTGCAGAAAGCTCCAATTTAGGTTGCAGTATCACGAGGTCCGAAACATATACCTACTCCAATGTTTGATTATGCACAACTCATTCCTCCCGCCATTGCTGATATAAAGTTATAAAGGAAACTATCTTAATGTAATTTAAAGAAATAACTCAAGTAATTTTATGAAAAATTATTGCCAGAATAAAACATCCAACTAAAATACATAAGTCTTGCATAAGATTTATATTATTAATAAAACACAAAACCTTTGCAGACATTTAGGAATATAATTATATATTTATTAATAAATAAATAAAAACATACAAAATTTGCAAAGATAAATGTAAATTTATCTATTCAAATTTTAAGTTAGATAAGTGTATACTTCCCCCCAGTTATAAATGTGGATTTATTTATTTATTGTAAATATTATAGCAATATGGAATAATTTTCAATAGAATGATAACAAAATCACTCAAAAAGTACAATGCTAATAAATTTTAAGGAGATAAAGTTTGTTACTTGATAAAAGTTTTATCTGTTGACTCCTTAAAAATTTATTACTGTTGTATCTTATGGATACTATAAATATGGATATCACTTTTGGATAGCTGTTATTATGTTCAATGTATGTCTTGTCTCTTTAATCCGACATTAAGTTCGGTAGACTATCATTACAGCTTTCAGGTTAGACACTTCTTTTGTTGTTTCCACATATGCATTTCGGACTTATGTTAAGTCTCTCTTCAGTGCAATACTATGGTTCTGTCTCCTAAAACCACGGTGTACAACGAGTAACATGTAAATATGGAATTGATTATCAATAGAAAACTAATCTATTGAAAATTTTAGATTATATTGAAAAATATTTTAAACTGTTATCTTGCATATTTTTACTTACAGATTTTGGCTTTCCTCTTCATGATTTTGGATTTAAACTTCATCATGGTGGAATTTTGGAATATCCAGCAAGTGGTGTTTTAGGTAAAATTATAATATCAAATTAAAATTCTTATTAATGCCAATAAAATTATTACTTTGTTTAACTTTGTATAAAAATAATTCTTATTTTGAAATATCTTTATTTGAATGTAATTTGATAAATACGATTAAGAACAATCAAGCTTTTTTCCAGCCTGAAAAATCTGTTTGTGTTACAGCATACAAATGCCAACATACATGAAATCTTTCATATCCTGTACAATTATTATACTAATGTTTCATATTTTTCAAATATAAGGGAACATTTAAATTACAACTTGTATTTATAAGTTTATGATGTTTTTAAAATTAAAATTATAGAAAAACTGTCATTTTCTGTTAATTTTTAACAAGATTAACACTAAAAGACAATTTTTTAAAATTTTAGTTGTAAAATTTGGCATGCAATGCTGTTTTTATGTATTTATGATGTAATATGCATTTCTTATATATGAAAATATTAAGAATGTTGTTATGAGACTTTCATTAACATAATTAAAGTTTTTAATTAATTTATTTAGTATATGAAATAAATAGTTATAGACTAATTTTTATCTTAAATTTATATTTTATTTAATTTTACTTTTCCAGCTCTGTTATATATAACAGAGGAAATGTATAGCAATTGGTCAAAAAAACGACTCCTTCAAGATTTTTACATTTTTGGACTCGGGACCTTGAAGTGTTGAGAAATGCAAAAAAAATTTGGGTTTTTTCTGAATGTATGGATGTTGTATTTGTGGCATGATTTTGTTCACTCTGTCTGAAGCTTAATAACTTCTGTGCTTTTTATCAAAAATTTCTGAAATTTTACAGGGAGGTTTGTGTATTAGGGGGATGGATACTGTTAAATTTTGGTGTTTAAAGGTTGAGATAAAGCGGTTGTATCTCGAGCAGGGTCGGACTTAATGATGATTTTACTTCTTATTAGCATTTACAATTTTTTATAAAATCCACCCCTACCCTAAAAGTTTTTTTGCCATTTATAATAGTTAAAAATATAAAAAGTTTTTTAATAAAATATCATAACAAGAGCCGAAAATTTAGGCTTTTGACGAATTTCTCAGCTATATTTGCCTGGAATGAGCATCTTTCAATTAGTACTAATTTAAAAATCCGGTCTCAATATCATTAAGTTTTTTTGGTGAAAATCAGCTATTTTCACCCAAACTGGCGAATTTGGCGATAGGTGGCGAAATTATTAGTTTCTGTAGCAATTGTTCGTAGCAAGTTTCGTGGAACCTCTCCCACCCTGTACTTAATCACCAAAAGTTTGTGAACTTTGGTCAGGTGTCAGAGGGGTGACTTAACTTACGACCTTTATGTAAACACTTGTCTATCTGGTACCCACTTTCTCTGCTGCCCTCAAACAGATTAGATGTAGAAATAAACTCTCCCTTTTTGTTAACGTTAATTTTGGTTGTGTGAATCATTTTATAGTCTCCCAACAGTTTCCCATGTGCTTCGTGCAAAAATGTCTAGAAAACAGTTAATTGAGTTTAAAATTGATTCCGTAATTAAGGAATTAGGTGACAATATATTTCGCCGTACCAAAAAAACAATTCTCTATATTAAGTGCTCTACATACGTCAACTATGAACGTGATACAATTAAGAAACGACTTTCGGAACATCTCAACAGTGCAAAACGCAAGAAACATAACACGCTACAGTCGCAAACATTGTTGTTTGAAAATGGAAATGATTTTGATAAAGAAATGGTTGAAGCATTCACCAGTGCAGATATTCTGCTTGAAAAATTAAATAACGAAAAACTGAGATTGTTTCTCGAGAAATATATGAAGAAGCTGATCAAAAGTGTTCCAGGTACTTTTTTATTGTAATTAGTTTTTTTAATGAAACGTTTATTTTATTGAAATTGATGCTGCTGTTTGCGATTGTGCTCATAATTTAGCTGAAATATGATTTTATTCGAAGTCTCATTGAGTTATTTATTTTTTTAGCACTGTGGGCACATCAAAAATTATCTTCAACTCAGTAACAGAAGAAATTAAGGACAAAATTAATGGACATGATGTCTATTTCATTGTTGACGAAACTAGTGACAAAGTGCAATGTAAAGTGGTCAACATGCTTGTAGGAAAATTGAATGGTGAGAAAGCAAAATCAATGTTAATTGATGTGACATTTCACTCAATAGTTGACAACATTATAATACAAGAATGTATACTCAATGTGTCTAGAAAATTGTGGCCAAATGATTTAAAATATTCAAAACTGAAGTTAATAGTGACAGATCGAGCAAAATACATGATGAAGGCAGTAAGTGAGATTAAGAAAAATTCATTGATTTTTTCAAATGTACATCACGTCACGTGTCTCGCTCACGCCTTACATAACGTTGCATTTAGGATTCAGAATGAGTACAAATTAACAAATTCGCTTATATTAGAAATGAATAAGTTTTTTGTGAAGTCAAGAGAAAGAGAAAATGATTTTAAGAATGCAACTGGAGTTAGTAATCTTCCTCCAGAACCAATTATCACTCGCTGGGGATTTCAGTTAAATGCTGCAAAATACTATGTCGATAATTTTGATACTGTTGAGCGCTTCACTTTGAACTATAAACAAAAATCTCATTCAAATGCTAGAAACGTTTTGGTGAAACTATTGCAAGAGAAAAAAGTTAATCTCAATAAAGAATTATTTGATCTCTGTAATCTTGTCAAGCTATCAAATATTATATCATCACTGGAAGAACAAGGACTCGGTGTAGCTGAACAAGCCAAATTACTTGAAAATGCAAAAGAAATTGTTTCTGGCTATCCTATATTTTCTCAAAAATTGGAAAAAGTTTTGTCAAGTAATACTGATCTTATCAAATTTATGTCTTTTGATATGAATTTAAGTGATAAACTTAATAGTGAATACGCTCCTTTAGTTGCATTCGACGTCGAACATTCATTCTCATTGTATTCATCGATATTGAGCGATCGACGTCATAGTTTAAGCGAGGATCATTTGAAATATCTAAGTGTAATTCGTTTTAACTCATTTTTGAAATAAATAACTGGCTATTTTTTTGGGTGAATTTAAGACAAAAAATTGGCGGTTTTCACCGCGATTTTAGGCCCAAAATCTGGCAAAAACTTTCAGCTCTAATCATAACAGATGGTACCACACAAGCAGATTTAAACATTGTCAGGAAAGTTTAGCAACTCATTGCTGGATTTTTTTTTTGTATAAATGAAGAGGAAAATCAAAATGACTACTAACATCAATTCATAAAAATAGTTTCCAATTAAATGTTAAATATGAGAGAGCATAAGACTAGACTAATTTTTAATTTTTGCAATTTGATTTATAATTATGATTCAAAGTATATTCTTCAAAATAATTAGAAGCTATGTAGTATGAGATTTTACTTATTAGCAAAATCAACATTTTCAGTCTAGTTTTAATATTTAGGATCTATGTGTAGTAGTGTTAGTTATTCTAAAAAATAATTCTTAATGAACACCAACATTTTTAGAAGGAAACTCTAAAAGAATTCTAAATAACTTTTCTATACCAGGAGTGATACTGTTATCTTTGTTCAATGTCAAATACCTTGCAAGAGTTATCAGTGCTCTAAGGCACAAAGTTTAATAAATTACAGTGGTACCTCGGTATACGTCTGCTTTAGAATATGTCCAATTCAGAATACGTCCTGTTTGGATGAAACAAATTTTGCTCGGTATACAACTTAATTCAATTATATGTGCCATCCATGAACAAGTAGCACTATCGGTGTACTAGGCCAGGCCAGACTAGACGTTCGCGGTGCCACGGTTTATAACTTTGTTAAATTTCTTATGATTTTAATTTGTAAATAAAATTTTATTATTTTTATTAATCATGAATTGCAAAAAGGCAAATGAAAAGCAACAGAAAACTAAAAAAAATTACTAGAATCACAATGGAACTGAAAAAAGAGATTGTTGAGAAATATGAAGGTGGCACGCGTGTTCGAGATTTAACGANATTTAGTATATGTCTCTTCAATCCGAATGGTTAACAAACGGTAGACTTTCTTTCAGCTCTGAGGTTAAGTATTCCTTTATTGTAAATTACATATGCATTTCAGGCTTGTATGAGCCCCTCTTCAGTGTAATTCTACACAAAATTTAAAAAACAAAAAATCAATTTACAAAAAATTTTTTTCCCGTGTAAAGATTAACCAACATTAAATTCTTTTCCATACCTCAGATGGTTGAGTAACACTTTTTAAAAATCTTTTATAAAAATTGTATGACATCGACTATGACATTATTACCAACGAAACACATGAATAACAATCGTATATGAGTATAATTTCCAAACCTTAAAAACAGTAAATATCTATTATTATCGTACATATTATTACCCATTATATTAATACGTATTATATTATTACATTTTACATTTTTTTACAATTTACATTTTTTTAATTATACAATTACATTTACAAATACAATTTAAAAATCACAATGTTTTAGTTATTTCTATTTACAATTAAATGATTTTGTTAATTTTAAAACCAAAAAAAGGAAGAAGTATAAAAATATACATACGGGCTTATTTTTTATTACATTCATTCATGGTCTTACAATTTTTTACTTCATATGACTCATTTGTTACAGTTTAAGTCACGCCCCTTATTACAGTTTAAGTCACGCCCTCTATTACATTATACCATTGTTCATCAATCTGCATACCATTCGATAAATTTACTAGATTATTATTACTATTTTTTATTATTTCAATATGTTCTTTAAATTTGCATTTATATATTTCCTTTTCATAATGTAATATTTTTATGTTATTCCTGTCAATCTTACAATTATTAATATTTATGTGATCGAACCAAGGATTGTTTGTTAACCATTCGGATTGAAGAGACATACTAAATCTAAGTATTTATCAGCTATTATACCAGATTTTGTTATGAATACATGTACGGTTTGTATAAAGAGTCCGCGATGTACTGTAAACATCGCGGACTCTTTATTTGTGAATGTGGTTTGCTCTAAGACGTTATAAAATAACTGTATTTGTTATTTAACCTTACAAAATCGTATTATTAAATTATTTTGTGATAGAAAAAAATAAACTAATTTATGCTAAATTTACCGATAACGAGTGGTGCTGACAACAATGCCAAACAGTAGATATTGGAACTACCATGGAAAATGCCAATATTGAGCTCTTAAAGACTGCTAGATAAGATGACAACACAGTCACAGATGTTTTCATATTTCGTTCTCTACGATTTATGATGATTATATTAACATTTACTTTAAATGTATGTATATTTTAATATGATTTTATGTGCTTTTAACACTTTTCTAGTGATATTACGATTTCAATATTTGTGGCGGACAGACGTAAAGTCAAATAAAATGACTTAAACTTGATTTTTATTTTTCCATATATTTTTTTGACAAACAACTTATAATCGAGAACGACGTAACGTGAGGTATACCTGTATATAACTTTGTTATTCATACATCAAAGGGTTTCTACTAATGCCTCTCTGATACCAGCAGAGCTCCTTCCTTTGCCACTATGTATTGTAGAAAAGGTTCTAAACTACCACATCAGAACTACAAACATCAAGGCTCAACAACAGTACTCATATGCTATCACTTCCAATTACCCTATCTCTGATCATCACCCCATAAACAAGGTTATCCCAGGGTACATTTGGTGTCATCTGCTTCTTGCAAGGATAACCATGCAGACATTAATATCTACACAGATGGGTCCAAAAGACCCCTTTGTGTCAGCTCAAATATCTGTATCTTCCTCCAAACTGACATATTTTGGGCAAAATATACAGATACGTCCCACATACCTCCATCTATCAAACTGAAGATGATGCTGTCTATCAAGCTGTTCAGTGGGCTACTTCACTACCAAACAAAACTCTGTCTATCAACATTTACAGTGATTCTCAGTTTGTCCTAAAAGCTTTATTAAATCCCAATTGCAATAGCAATAAAATCACATATATCCAGCACCATATTAAAAATCTTGTAAATAAGATAACTTTTATATTTGATTTTGGCCATACTGGCATACTAGAAAATGAAAAAGCCGATTTTGGGGCTAAGTCAGCTGCAAAGGACACTGACTTGGACTACGTAGCATCCCTCTGTCATGTAGCAGCCTTAAAAATTATATTCATGACAACACTATGAAAAAGGTAGAATCAACAATGGTTTAGCAGTAAAACTGTTAGAATAACAATACTTTATTTTCCTAACGTTGAATTCAGGTTCTCATCACCACTTAGAGATTTAACGTTTGCTACTGCTCAACTACTTACTGAGCATGATAATTTTAGAAGCTACCTGGCGAGGTATAACCGGGCAGAAACTGCCTCTTGCTTTGCTCTACAGAAAACCTAGATACCGTCGACCGTATGATTTATCATTGTCCAATTTACAATCAAGATAGACTTATTCTGAAATTAGAAATTTTATGCTTGGTTTCATGTGGCCATGTCCACTTGATACGCTTGTTCAGAAGTCACTGTTTGGTGCTTTTTACAATTATGTTCAAAAAATATAAAAGAAAAGACTATTTATAATTTCTAGTTTTACATTTTAGTTTTCACTAAAAGCCAAATACTAATTTTATGTTTATTTTGTATCGTGTATTTTGGTTTATGTATTCTTAGTATTATACACCTGTAGGTGCACTTATTCTAATAAAAAGAGGGGGGAGAGAAACTACCACATTGCCTTTCTCCCATGATAAAAAATGTGTAGAGCGTGAGTCTGCTAGCGTTTTATTCTATTACGTCACATGAGATCGCCTTAGTACAACGAGCATTCTTAATAGAAACTGCCAAATTCAAAACTCCACCACTCAATAAGATCAAAAAAATAAAAATAAGAATATTATGTAAGACGAGATCTATTACCCCCTACCCCTGAGTAAGAAATCGTAAGAAATCCTTGACCCCCCCACTCACCCCAAAATACCTTGTAAAGTAGTAACCTTTTAGCACAGCGGGGACAAAGGGGGTACGGCTTTGTTAATTGTACCCACCTGCAGTGAGACGGTAGTACAATTGCCATNTTAATTGATGTGACATTTCACTCAATAGTTGACAACATTATAATACAAGAATGTATACTCAATGTGTCTAGAAAATTGTGGCCAAATGATTTAAAATATTCAAAACTGAAGTTAATAGTGACAGATCGAGCAAAATACATGATGAAGGCAGTAAGTGAGATTAAGAAAAATTCATTGATTTTTTCAAATGTACATCACGTCACGTGTCTCGCTCACGCCTTACATAACGTTGCATTTAGGATTCAGAATGAGTACAAATTAACAAATTCGCTTATATTAGAAATGAATAAGTTTTTTGTGAAGTCAAGAGAAAGAGAAAATGATTTTAAGAATGCAACTGGAGTTAGTAATCTTCCTCCAGAACCAATTATCACTCGCTGGGGATTTCAGTTAAATGCTGCAAAATACTATGTCGATAATTTTGATACTGTTGAGCGCTTCACTTTGAACTATAAACAAAAATCTCATTCAAATGCTAGAAACGTTTTGGTGAAACTATTGCAAGAGAAAAAAGTTAATCTCAATAAAGAATTATTTGATCTCTGTAATCTTGTCAAGCTATCAAATATTATATCATCACTGGAAGAACAAGGACTCGGTGTAGCTGAACAAGCCAAATTACTTGAAAATGCAAAAGAAATTGTTTCTGGCTATCCTATATTTTCTCAAAAATTGGAAAAAGTTTTGTCAAGTAATACTGATCTTATCAAATTTATGTCTTTTGATATGAATTTAAGTGATAAACTTAATAGTGAATACGCTCCTTTAGTTGCATTCGACGTCGAACATTCATTCTCATTGTATTCATCGATATTGAGCGATCGACGTCATAGTTTAAGCGAGGATCATTTGAAATATCTAAGTGTAATTCGTTTTAACTCATTTTTGAAATAAATAACTGGCTATTTTTTTGGGTGAATTTAAGACAAAAAATTGGCGGTTTTCACCGCGATTTTAGGCCCAAAATCTGGCAAAAACTTTCAGCTCTAATCATAACAGATGGTACCACACAAGCAGATTTAAACATTGTCAGGAAAGTTTAGCAACTCATTGCTGGATTTTTTTTTTGTATAAATGAAGAGGAAAATCAAAATGACTACTAACATCAATTCATAAAAATAGTTTCCAATTAAATGTTAAATATGAGAGAGCATAAGACTAGACTAATTTTTAATTTTTGCAATTTGATTTATAATTATGATTCAAAGTATATTCTTCAAAATAATTAGAAGCTATGTAGTATGAGATTTTACTTATTAGCAAAATCAACATTTTCAGTCTAGTTTTAATATTTAGGATCTATGTGTAGTAGTGTTAGTTATTCTAAAAAATAATTCTTAATGAACACCAACATTTTTAGAAGGAAACTCTAAAAGAATTCTAAATAACTTTTCTATACCAGGAGTGATACTGTTATCTTTGTTCAATGTCAAATACCTTGCAAGAGTTATCAGTGCTCTAAGGCACAAAGTTTAATAAATTACAGTGGTACCTCGGTATACGTCTGCTTTAGAATATGTCCAATTCAGAATACGTCCTGTTTGGATGAAACAAATTTTGCTCGGTATACAACTTAATTCAATTATATGTGCCATCCATGAACAAGTAGCACTATCGGTGTACTAGGCCAGGCCAGACTAGACGTTCGCGGTGCCACGGTTTATAACTTTGTTAAATTTCTTATGATTTTAATTTGTAAATAAAATTTTATTATTTTTATTACAGTAATACCTCAACTTACGCTACCCCAACTTACGCGAACCCGGAGTTACGTGATTTTCAAATCTTGTCGATTCGTCTTTTGTTTGAGCGCCATACAACTTCTGATTACTCACTCCCCCCACACTATTGTTCAGCTTACATGTTCAGACGTGTAGCGCGGAATCGACACATAGCTACAATTTGTGTTATTTATTTCTGTGTTTGTTATATCTATGGAGACTTGAGAGACTCTATATGGTGATTTCTTGTAACCGTGAACGAATCAAAAGACGAGATAAGATTAACGAAAACATTTATTAGCTTACATACATCTGACTTGGATTTTACACAATTTGTGAAATTATACCCCAAGTTACGCGAATTTGACTTACGCGGTTATCGCGTGGTCCCACCAATTGCGTTAAGTTCGGGGTATTACTGTGATCATGAATTGCAAAAAGGCAAATAAAAAGCAACAGAAAACTAAAAACATGGCTAGAATCACAATGGAACTGAAAAAAGAGATTATTGAGAAATATGAAGGTGGCCTGCATGTTCGAGATTTAACTGTTGCATACCGTATTCCGAGAACAATGATATCGACAATCGTGAAAAATAAAGACATTATTAAATCTGCTAACATTGCGAAAGGGGTTAAATCAATTTCTAAACAGAGATCGAAGACATTAGATCATGTGAGAAATTGCTCTTGCTTTGGATAACAAAAACAGTGTGCTGGTGACTGCGTATCAGAAGCAATTATTTGCGAGAAAGCTAAAAAGATACATGCTGATCTCAAGAAAAATCAAACAGGGACTAGCCAGGAAAGTGAGATGTTTAAAGCCAGCCATTTTTTTTTTAAATGAGAACGGATTAATCATTTTTACATTACTTCTTATGGGAAAGGTTGGTTTAGTATAAGTCCTATTCGGTATAAGTCCAAACATCAGGAACCGATTAAGGTTGTATACCGAGGGTCCACTGTATTTATAGTAAATGTAATAAAGTTTTCTTTCATTATTTATCTGATCAGTAATTTAATTACAAAACAAAACTATAAACTACTTATAGTAGTAATTAAGTCAATATTACAATATCCCCATTATTAAAAAATTTTTATTAACTAATATATAATTAGTCCAATGGTAAATACAAGATTAATTACAAATAATTTAATAGAAATAATAATTTAATAACATATTTTTAGCTTGTAATATTTTAGTAGGCCTATACAATTTTCTCAAGTGAATGTTGGTAATGAAAGTCATACAACTGTTGTTTGGTTGATAAAAATTCAGAAAATAATTTAGTACAGGTATACCTCACCTTATGTTGGTAATTGGTTTCAGAAGAGGCAACTTAAGTCGAATTTACTTGGCTCTACAAATTCACTTGTCACTAGGCTAAACCACAAATAACCATTCCCAGTTCTGTATTTTATTTATAAATACATTTTGAATAATATATTATTAATAAGAATCTATTTTAAGCTTACAAACAAATAAATTTTAGTTTTTAATATAGTACAGGAAAAAAGTAATCAAAATTTATGAATACATAGATTTAGTATATGTCTCTTCAATCCGAATGGTTAACAAACGGTAGACTTTCAGCTCTGAGGTTAAGTATTCCTTTATTGTAAATTACATATGCATTTCAGGCTTGTATGAGCCCCTCTTCAGCATAAATTCTACACAAAATTTAAAAACAAAAAATCAATTTACAAAATTTTTTTCCAGTGTAAAGATTAACCAACATTAAATTCTTTTTCATACCTCAGATGGTTGAGTAACACTTTTTAAAAATTGTATGACATCAACAATGACATTATTACCAACGAAACACATGAATAACAATCGTATATGAGTATAATTCCCAAACCTGTTCTTTTTATCCATTTTGTCATTAAATTTTCTTCACAAAATCTGGTATAATAGCTGATAAATACTTAGAAAAGAACAGGTTTGGGAATTATACTCATATACGATTGTTATTCATGTGTTTCGTTGGTAATAATGTCATTGTTGATGTCATACAATTTTTAAAAAGTGTTACTCAACCATTTGAGAATTTACACTGAAGAGGGGCTCATACAAGCCTGAAATGCATATGTAATTTACAATAAAGGAATACTTAACCTCAGAGCTGAAAGAAAGTCTACCGTTTGTTAACCATTCGGATTGAAGAGACATATACTAAATCTAAGTATTTATCAGCTATTATACCAGATTTTGTGAAGAA
>NW_019384451.1:0-10025 GCF_000671375.1 Centruroides sculpturatus | reverse complement strand
GGTTACGAAATGACTCTAGGGCTAGTAATAACTCTGAGCTAGGGGGTAACTTGGATAGTCTAGCTAGGAAAATCAGATGGGCTTTACCCAAAATGCCGGACAAGGAGGCGGAGGTGCCTTCATGGTTCCGTGCTGTGGAAGTTGTATTGCAAACATACGACGTACCGGAAGAGCTTCAGGGACAGTTAGTTTTAACAGTATTATCAGAGAAATGCAAAACAGCTTTAAGTAGACTCACGGCAAATGAAATCAGAGACTACGAAACTTTAAAACAATTCGTGCTGGACGAATTAAAGTTGTCTGCAGCAGAGTATCTTAAGGAGTTCACTTCCTCCGAAAAGGGAAGTAGGGAAACGTGGCCCCAATTCGCGGCTAGGATGGAAGACCTTTATCGGTATTATTTGAATAGTACAGGCGTAGATTCCTTCGAAAGATTCATAAAGCTAGTTGTTTCGGATCATCTTAAGACTAAGCTAGATGCCAACACTAGGTGTTACGTTTTGTTGCAAGAAGGTAAGGGTTGGTTCCCGCCGGAAGAGATAGCCAGATACGCTGAGAAGCACGTGGAGGCTGTAGGAAAGGGAGAATTTAGATGTAAATCTGAGAGAGGTAAAAAAGTACCGTACCGCGACCGGTATACGGAAGCGAGGACCGCCGAGAAACCGGTAGAGGCGACCGCGAACAATAGAGAAGAGAGGGAGTCTAAAATCAAATGCTTCACATGCGGCTTAGTGGGACATTTTAGCAGAAGTTGCCCTCGGAGGCGTATTAAGGAAGGAAGGTCGAAACCCAAGGCAACGCAAGTAGTTAAAGTAGACGAAACTGTAAGACCCAGCGACCAGTTAATCGCCAGAGTGAATATTGATGAGGACGCGATCAGCGAGAACATGCCTGCTAGCGCTAGCAAAAACGTTGAGCTTGCTTGTCAGGATCGTCAGTTTTCTGCGATAGTGGATACCGGAGCAGAAATAACGGTAATCAGAAAGGCTCTGATACCCGATCACATGTCTCGTGCAGCGGGAAAGATAAGGCTGATTGGTGCGTTCGGACAACAGGTAACTGCGGCCTTGGTTACCATTCCTGTCAGCTTGAAAAGACGGTCGGACAGAAAAGAAGCAGATTATACCCCAGTTCTAATAACTTGCGCCCTAACTGATGAGCTTAGCGGTACCATGGACGCATTAATTTCCGCAGCCGATTATTGCTCTTTGGAGGAGGCTAAGCGGGCTGAGACGGGTGAACGGTTACAATCGGTTGTGAATGAGATTATTATAGAGCGCGATGCAAGCCCGATGGCTGACGGTGAGGACAGTATCGAGAGTTCAGATGTAAGCGACGAAAGCAAACGTTCACTCCGTGAGGCACAGGTTAGAGATGAGACCCTCAAGAATAGTTGGGATTTAGCTAAACAAGGAAAGAACGGGTACACCATAGAGGGGGGTCTTTTGTATCATATGGATCAGTGGTATGGCAGGAGGATAAAGCAGGTAGTTCTACCACTGGATCGTAGGGGGCAGGTACTAAAGTTGGCCCATCAGTCCCCTTGGGGAGGACATTTAGGGAGTCGCAAGACCACTAGCAGAATCAGAGAGGCATTCTTCTGGCCGAGTTTGGCGACGGATGTGAAGAGATATTGCCAAGCTTGCCATAGATGCCAGGTACGCGCTCCCTATCGGAAGATTGATCGTACGCCGATTAGTCCCCTCACTAGGCCGGATAGAGCATTTCAGGTGGTGAATCTGGACGTAATTGGTCCGATCGACCCACCGTCTGCTAGAGGACACAAGTATGCCCTTTGCCTCATAGATTTATGCACGAGATGGCCAGAAGTAGAATGCATTCGATCTTTGTCAGCTAAGACGACATGTAATGCGTTGTTACAAGTATTTTCCCGAACTGGATTCCCCGACTTGGTGTGTTGTGACCAGGGCACTAACTTCACGGCACAACTCACCCAGGAGATGCTTAGGCGAATGGGCGTATCTATCCGATTTTCTACTCCCGATCATCCTCAAAGTAACGGTGCTGTTGAGCGATGGAACAAAACGTTCAAAAATATGTTAGCACACGTGATACAGGAGAACAAGAGGGATTGGGATAGGATAGTTCCCTTTTTGTTATGGGCGTATCGAGAGGTGCCGAGCGAGGCCACTGGTATATCTCCGTTCGAATTGTTATATGGCAGAGCTCCGACGGGTCCTTTATCTGTCCTGAGGGGCATATGGGCAGGCGATGTTAGTCCTCCAGATAGTCTAAACACCGACATCAAGGAGTATTTAGATAAATTAACCGAAAGGATTAAGGTAGTGCATAATTATGCTAATAAAAGCGCAGCATCCCAACAACAGGTCTACACAAGCCATTATAACCGGCATGCGAGACAAAAGGAATTTGCAGTAGGAGACGCTGTCCTAGTTTTAATGTCGCTCTGCAACCGCAAAACAGATGACAGATGGGAGGGTCCGGGCATCATAGAGGAAAAGGTACGCAACGGGAGCTACCGGGTAAAAATGGAGAACGGGGCGAAGAGATGGGTACATGTCGATAAACTGAAGCGGTATGTACGTGAGATGCGTTCCATCGGGGTTATATTCGAGGGGGATGACGACTTTGGTGAAGTTATGGCTGCCCCAACGACATCCGGAAAAATCAAATCCCCGTCAGGAGGAAAACGTGCAAATCTAGATTCATGTTCACGGTTAACCAAGAGGGAAAGGATAGAGTTAGGGAATGTCCTAGAGGACTACCAAAGGCTATTCGATTCGAGACCGGGGAGAACAGCTGCCGGATGCCATAGGATTGTTTTAAAGGAAGGATGGCAACCAAAACGCCTAATGCCGTATAGGATACCTCTTGCTTTAAAATCCAAAGTGGATGAGATAATTGACGAATTACTCGAGGCTGGGTTAATCAAAAGTAGTTCCTCAGAGTTCGCTCACCCGATTGTTTGCGTTGCAAAGAAAGAGGGGGTAATCTACACAGAGTCGCTGTGTAGATTACAGACATTTAAACGCAGGCACTATAGCGGATAGATATCCTATGTCCCATCCGACAGAGCTCATCTATCAGATTGCTCAGTCTCGATACATAACCTCGCTAGATCTAAGTAGAGGATATTGGCAAGTGCCTCTAGATGCAAGCTGTCGACACATGACCGCCTTCATAACGCATAGGGGGCAATTTTCTTGGGAGGTAATGCCTTTCGGGCTAAGGAATGCGTCTGCCACTTTTCAACGTATCATGGACGAAGTCTTAGCCCCCATAAGGCTTATGCGATGGCATATATTGACGACATTGCCATCTTTTCCAATGACTGGCAGGAGCACTTAAAACACATAAGAAGCGTATTAGGTTCGTTACAAGAGAACAGGTTCACCGTGAATGTCGCTAAATGTCAATTTGCACAGCCGCATATTAAATACTTAGGGCATATCGTTGGGTCAGGTCAACATAACCCCGATCCTGATAGAGTTGAGGCAATCACCAGGTTAGAGCTACCAAAAACAAAAAAGCAAATGCGTAGCTTCTTGGGAATTTGCGGCTATTACCGAGACTATATCGAAGGTTTTGCCAACGTGACGGCACCCTTGACCAATTTATTGAATCGCCGATCTCCTAACGTCATAAATTGGGACCCTGTAGCCTCCCAAGCCTTTCGTGCGATCAAGGAGAGATTAGGAAAGGTTCCATTTTTGTACGCACCCGACCCGGAAAGGCCATATGTGTTATTTATGGATGCGTCGGAACATGCTGTTGGCACGTGTCTAGCCCAGATGTCACCCGAGGGCAAGGAGAGACCGGTAGCCTTCGCAAGCAGGAAGCTACGCGGGTCGGAACTACGTTGGGCTACGATAGAGAAGGAGGCGTTTGCAGTGGTATGGGCTTTAAAAAAATTTCATTATTGGGTATATGGGAATGCCGTTAAGGTAATAACCGACCACAACCCTCTAAAGTATCTGACATTAAGCACGCCTCATAGTGCAAAATTGGTACGTTGGGCATTGGCGTTGCAAAATTATAATGTGGAAATCGAGCACAGGAAGGGGGAAAATCATACTAATGCTGACGCCCTATCCAGGCTGGAAGTCAGGAGCAGTTCGGAATCTCCAGATCAGACGAACTAGGCATATTAAATTTCGTGTTAAGTCCTTCGGATAGAGATAAGTGATATCTACAAGGCGATTCTGAATATAGATTAATGGAACAATTTGTCAATGATAGTATTGTACTGTAAATATGTGTCTGCTAGATATTAAGAACCTATAACTGTAAATAATTTGTTAGTATACAATAATATCTATAGTAATCTGCCCCTGTATTAGAAAAAGGGGAAATGTATTGTAAGAACTGATTTGTGTAACGATAATTATGGTGCGTGGTGATGGTATATGTTTAGGTCAAACAGGCTTTTGTTAAAGCGCAGTTTGAACCTTGTCGGTGGGAGATGTAAAGTAGTAACCTTTTAGCACAGCGGGGACAAAGGGGGTACGGCTTTGTTAATTGGACCCACCTGCAGTGAGACGGTAGTACAATTGCCATATTGTAAACGAACGAACGTAAACAAGTGGCGGACGTTTGTGTGAGCTTCACTCTCGTCGGATGACGGCGGACCCGAGTGTAAGCTGTTCGGGCAAAGAAAAGGGATTGTGATTGGTCGGAAGTCCCCGTCCAAAAACCCTTAAATTGCGGGCCGAACGAGAGGAAAGGAGAGAAGGGCAAGAGACTGGTACACGGTAGTCTCAGGCACTTGGGAAGCCCGCTGAGCGTAAAGAGAGAGTGTTCTCCTCTGTTAATCTTCTCAGGGACGGGTTAGTGCTGAGACCGGACCGACCGTGCAGTTGAGCCGACTCCGAAAGCTGACTGAGGTCTCTCCCAAGAGTATTAGTTTCCAGACGCCAATCTGGCACGTGAATTCACCACGCATGATCTTCCTGTACATATGCTACGTTTATAACTTGTACAACTGTAAATAAACTATATATATATTCAATTTGAGTGTGGAGGTGTACTTTCCGACGAACCTGATTCACTACATCGAGTCGTGATATACAAGAAACCAACTCAACGAGGCGGAGTTGGAAAAGAACGTTTTTCAATAAGATCTTCACTTACCTTATGTAATTTATGGATGGCTCCTTATGTAAACTTGAAGATGGCCTATAGAATAGGTTGAAAATGTTAGTTTGTATCAAAATAAATAGTCTCAGCAAATTAAGGTGCTTTGCAAAGATTGCTTATTAATTCTCTGCTGAGTGTAGTGTTGTAGTTTGTAAAGATTACTGCATAATTTTGATTCTTACATTAGATATATAATATGTTTTTTAAATTTTATTTTAGTCATTTTCATTTATAAATATTTTATGAAATTTAGAATTAAATAAAATATTTTAAAAATTTTATTTATTTATGTATTTATTTGTTTTATAATGTAGTATGTGGTCTTGGTAAAGCTGCAGAAAGTAAAATGAAATATATCTCGAAAGGAGAAAAGGTAATTCTAATCTGAAATGTCATTATATATTAAGTTTTTTCCAAGTATATTACTTTAATAAATTAAGTTATTGTTTATATTGATTATGGTTATTAATAATACAAAATGTTAAAATAAATTATAGTTCAAATAAATCAAATCAAAGTCAAAAATAAATCAAACTTTCAATAAGACTTTTTTTATGTTAATAATACAAATATTTACAGAAACTATCAAAATAAGCACCTTCTGTAGCTTTTTATTTCTATCAATGTTCATACATCTTGTAGCTCATTCTGCAAGACATATGAATTCCTTGGGTTGATCTCTGCAGTAGTTTTTACTTCTTTTGCTACTTTGAGTCTGTGACCCCCCTTTTTTTAGTGGAACATTCATTTTGGAAAAGATATGAAATTTGTGATGCATCAGGAGTTTCACATCAAGAAAAGCCAAAAGCATTTCTCTCTCTTTGGATCTGTTGACACAATATTTTTTTTCCCTTTGTGAAAAAGTTGCTTTCCATGTCAACGAGGTTTGTTATAAAAAAAAGATCAGGTTTCATTGACAATAATTATTCTGATTATTGGATTTCTGGATCTTTATTAACCATGTCAGGAAGTTTTTCACTGATGAATGCACATTCTTCATGCTCATCTGTTAAATTCCTCAGAACAATGTGAGAACTGATACAATACATTTTCAAGCCATAGTGAAGAATGGCTTGTATAGAACTATAAGAAATTCTCAAATAATGACCAGATCTATTGGTCTCTTTGTAAACTTGGAAAATCATTCCTTTATTTCTTGCTAAAGCTGTCCTATTTTGTGTATACAAAACAATGTTAACATCATATGATTTTTTGAGCAGATTAAATGTTTCAATAGTTTTTATCATGTTTGACATAGAATTTAATATTGATTCATTGCTTGTTATGTGTTTCAGAATTCTGACACTTCTCAACTACATACTCAACTACATGCTCACAATTATAGGTTTTCAGGCAACATCAAAAGTTCAGTTTATTTTTGACCCTTATTAGTAATACAGTATATAATTTTATATATTGTATTAACATTAATAAAACTAGTAAATAGCCAGGATTATAATACATCTAAGTTTATAAGAGCATTTTTATGAAGTTTAATATGAGAAAATACAAAGCTGCTTCATTTTTCTTCATACAAGGGTCCTTCTAAAAGTAAAGAATGTTTGTTTCTCTAGATATTTTTATTTAAGATAATGAAACAAAACTTATTTTACAACACACATGATACCTTAGCTATATTTTTACATAGTCACCATACAAATTTAAACATTTGTCATAGTGTATCACCAGCTTTTCCATGCCTTCTGCACACTCAGTTACCGCCAAGTTCTTGAATCAGTCATTAACGGCCTCTTTCAGTTCATTGTCACTTCCATAGTGATTCTCAGCTAAAAAAAATTCTTCAATTTTGGGAAGAGATGTAATCACTCTGAGCCTAGTCTGGGCTATAAGAAGGATGTTCAAAAACTTTCCACTTAAACTGCTGAAGCAAGTTCTTCGTCAACGCAGCTGCATGCAGACGTGCATTATCCCGAAGAAGCACAATTCCTCTGGACAACAATCCCCGCCGTTTGTTTTGAACTGAAGCTTCATTCATCACATTATTATCTGTCTGTAAATTTCGATAGGGCGGACTTTTTTCGCATTCAAAAAGCATATTACACTACAAACCTCAAACTTCAGATCTTTAATTTTGTCACACATTTCAAAGTCATACTGTAAACAGTAAACGATTGTTGTGGCTCACTGTTAGCATCAGACTGGTGCAAAAACATGGGAAGGTCCATGACATGGCAGTGGAGGGTGGTGGGAGAACTGCACGGCTTGTCAGATCAGAACGTTCTTTTCTTTTACAATGACCCTTACATTTTTTCACACTTCAGGAACAAACAGTCTTATTGCAAAGTTGACCTTTTATTGTAGACTCTTATCTACCTCAATATGTAAAACATGTAAAAAATTTTCTATTAGCAATGGCCTGTGTTTTCTTCTGCTAAAATTTTAAATTTATACATTGTATTTTGTCATATGAAAATCATTGTTGTTCAAAATTCAAAGCTTCCTAAAGTTTTCCCAAAGACTAATAAATTTTATAGAGTGGTATTGAGAGCTGACTTTATTTGTTCTTAGATATGCTCAAAATGAATTTGATATTTTCCTGGTATAATATAGATCTTGTATTTAAAAGTTTTCTTCCAAAAATTAATATGGTATTAATAAAAATTAAATTCCGAATCATGATTATTGTAAAGACTATATTTTGTTTTTTATACCAATATTATTTTGGCTATATCTATTGTTATGCCATAAGCTAAAACAGTATTACTGTAGAGTGTCGTTTATCCGAATCAATTGGGGAATGGGGTTGTTCGGATAACTTATTTTTTGGATAACCAGTTATGTATGAAAAAATATATTAATTTATCCCGTGTTGAAAATTATCTCTGTTGCGTGTCGCTTCTCGTTGAATTTTTTTCGATGTTAAGCCTAACGAAGACTATTGTATCGTTAAAAATTATTTTTTTATTTTGTACAAACAAAATAAATATATTGAAAAATATAAAAACAATAAAAAATTATACTTCAGAAGTTAATTTAGTATCAAAAACGTAAAATATTTGAGTAGCCGAAGACATAGCCAAAGATTACAGCGCCACAGCACTGGCGAAAATTTAAATTTGTCGACTGGAATTCCTTTGGATAAACGACGCTCTACTGTATTTATGTAGTAAGACATTTTAGATAAGATACTTTATTATATAAAAATAATTTATTAAGTTAATAATCCAAAACCCTAAAACTATATGAGTTTGAAAATGAAAAAGCAGTTTTTTTTTTAAATTTATTATTCATTAATAAATCCTGTAACCCATTATAAAATTATAAATTTATTAAATTGTCTCTTAAATTTTCAAAGTTCATTAAAATATTACTAAACTGGAAGAAAATTTAATCAAAGATTAACTCTGTTATATGATCAAAATTATTAAATTGAAAAATGAGGTCTTTCACTATGGGTTACTATTGTACAAAAAATAAGTTTTCTTCTGACACATTGTAATGAATACTTCTTATAACATAAATGTATTTTATAATGTGTAGATAGGAAGTGGCAAAATATATACAGCTACATATTTTCAAAATTCAAATTTAAAAAAGGAATAATTATTCAAACTGGATTTTAAAAGAAGATTCATTGTTAAGCTGTTCTGTATAAAAACATTAAGAAGTTTTCTGAAGACAGAATTAACATAGTTTTAAAAACAATAGAGTATTCTAAAGATTTCTTTTTTTAAGTTGATTATACTTTATTAATTATCACATGAGGAATTAAAGAATAATGAAATATTTTTATTTATAATTGAGAGATTATTATAAGATTGCACTGACTAAATACATAACAATATAAACTTCAATAAAATTGCTTTACAATATAAAATTTAAAAGCATAACTATAACTATAATTTTTTTAAAGTTTAACCACAGTATGATTGCTCTACAGTATATAACATTTTAAAAATTATATTTATTATTTGAATGCTTATTAATTAAAGTTTTTATTTAAAAAATTTAGACATACAACATCACTATTAAACTTGGTCAAGCTACTGATACTCAAGACTTTCATGGAAAAATTATTGAAGAAAAACCTTTTGGTAAGTACATATTTATGTTTTTAAAGATATTAATAATAAGGCTATTTGATTACAATAAAAAATATTTTATAAGAAAATATAGTTACTTAGGCATTGCCTAGGAAAAACAATATAAAATTTGAAAGAGAAACAAAGTATCTTTTATAGAAAATTACATTACATTACATTAAAATTATAAAATTGATAGTAATATATTAAAAAGTGAGATTTTTTAAGGATGTAACGATTAAGCTTTTTTGAAATTTTTTGAGATCAGCTATTCCTAGGCTGCTGGAAGATAATCCTAGTTTCTACAATTAATGATTTTAAGGTTATTTTGTAAATATATACACTGGTGCCTCATATAACGTACTTAATCTGTTCCATGTGCAAGTCCGTTAAGTGAAAAGTCCGTTACAAGAAATGCATTTTTACATAGAAATACATGTTAAAACATATAATTCGTTCCACAGCATAAAATAGTCGTACCATAAAAAATTGAAAATGGAGCAGTCACCAATTATGCCAGGTAGTCATATGTTGTGAGGAGGTGGAGGAACACTTTTTTCACACATTCATACAGATACAGACTTTTTACATATTGCAGCAGGTCTCTTTTTATTGTTTTTTAATCGGAGTCAGATTCAGGAGCGGCTACCGGAGCTTGCAGGGTCAACTCCTCTTGCTCCATCCTTTGTTTTTTGCCTGCTGGCTTCTTAAAAAACATGTCCAAGGTGGTCTGTTTGTCTCTCTTCTTCAATACCTGTTGGAAATGACGGGGCAAGGGTGTCATTGTAGAGATCATTGATCCTGTTGGCCTCAGCTCTGTTTGGATAATGAGTGTTGGTAAACTCCTGAACTTCTCCCCATTCG
>NW_019384450.1:794156-801912 GCF_000671375.1 Centruroides sculpturatus | reverse complement strand
CATCAGTTAACCCAGATGCTCACCAACCATGGTAGGTTCTTCGCCTACCTGGCGAGGTTTAAAGGTACTACCAACACATTGTGCTCGATATGTAACACCATGGACGGAAGTATTCATTACATCCTACACTGTCCATGGACGGAAGTATTCATTACATCCTACACTGTCCTGAGAGACTACAACTAAGGATCCTCACTGAAGCCCATAACATCAACTGGCCTCCTCCAAATCTGGGATGCCTTATCAAACATGAAGATACCTACCGTGCACTCATCCAGCTCGCTAATATGTATTTTAAAAGGACATCCGTGCCAGCATTCAACTGACCGTCTGCTGTGTCAGCATCTGACAATTACAATCTGTTAATCGGTAAGCTGTATCACGTATTATGTACTCGGCAACTGTTGTATCTCTTCACAGCAAATCTGTACTTGTATAACGTGCATTGTTTTAAATACTAATGTATCTGTAATTAATTTATTCACTCTAGCATATGACACCTTGATGTATTGTAGTGTTGGTACTTTGGTTTTATGCACTTCATTTCTTCACATTGTATCACATATTTTATTATTTGTGCATTAGTAATCCTGCAATCAATTAATTGTATATTTTATAACACACATACTAACTCATGTACCTATTCCAGCTATGCTGGCATCTGTTCAATGCACTTTGTATATTTCTATTATTCATATTGTGTATCCTATGTTCTGCATTTTTATTTCTTCACAGCAACTCTGTATTGTATAACATAGCCTGTATTCAAAAGTTTAAGTATCTGTAATTTGTTCACTGAATATTGTAAAATTATGTACAGTGGAACCCCGGTTAACAAACTTAATCCGTTCCGCGACTCCGTTCGTTAACTGAATTGTTCGTTAACCAAAGCAATTTTTCCCACAGAAATTAATGCAAATGCAATTAATCCGCTCTAGCCTCCGAAATTTTTGTCATTTCATTTGTAATATACAATAATTTTCTTTGATGAAAATGTAGGAAAACGTAGTATCTATCATTACAGCAACAAACATGTAAACTTCGTTTAATAAAATAGCACTGTACATACCTTCGTTTGTTGTAGTTGCTGGCAGAAAAGTGGAGATATACGAACCTTAATGCTTAGAAAGGGAATCCCCTCCAAAAAAAATAATGGGTAGCACTTCATCGGAAGATTATTCGAGTCGAAGTCTCTTTCGGTAAAAACCCCACCAGTGACTAAGTGGTCTTCGTACCTTGAACACAGGGAGTTCGTTTGTGGCTCCGCACCTCGCTCAGACAGGCTGGCCACGTGGAGTTTTCTGGGATTTCTCCACGTCTGTAACCCCTAAATAGGGGCCAGTTTCCCTTAAAAACACCTCCCAGAAGGCATTCCCTTAGTCAGATCGCCAAAGTGTTGCCAACAAAGAAACAAACTCTTTGTGTAGGGAACAAGAAATTGATCTAAAGTTGATTGTCTTACTCTTTTAATCAAAATTTTTCTCAAATGAGATAGCACATTGTTGTTTATATTGCGTTGTCGTTTTCTAAAGCCACTATGACTTTTTTCTTTCTTTGATGCCATATTGATTAAATATATAAATCACAAAACTGAAAAAAGAAGTATAGCACAAACACTCGGAAAAGCAATGCTTAACTCGCGCATGCCTAACACCAACAAAAATTTGACACAAAATACCGTTATGTTTGTTATCCGAGACAAAATTTTTGCAAAATAAAAGTTCGTTAACCGATTTGGTCGTTAACCAGGATGTTTGTTAACTGGGGTTCCACTGTATTTGAAACTGTTGTTATCTTGCGCGCGCAACACCTTGCTGTGCTGTGCTTTATGTTGTTATATTCCAGCAATTTGTTTCCTTTTTTTTTAACCTTGTATTATAATTGAAATCTAACAGATGTAATCATGTAACTCTAAATTTCATAGCTTTACATGATGTATTATTGCATTTGTAATTGTAACCATATCTGACTGTAATCTGTATGTCACACTGAATGCTAATCCATTGTCGCGATCTTACCCGGTTGTGTACCCACGGTACCGGGAATGTACCTTTTGGTATTTTACAATAAAAATAACTGAACTGAACTGAGTAGTCTAATGTAAGAGATAAGTGCATTTTAAAAAAATGACAAGGTCTGTGTGTAGACACCTGGCACATGTGCTTACACTTTCAGGAAATGTTAGCTTAAATGTTAGAGCAATGATGTGGTATTGGTAAGATGGTGCACTACTGCATTTTCTGAAATGTCAAAATTCATCTCAATCGATGCTTCCCAAACCATTGGATCGGTCAAGGAAGTCCCATTTTGCAACCTGCAAGATCTCCCAGCCTAACACCACTTGATTTCTTCCTTTTAGGTTACATCACAGATGTAATGTTTTGCAAACTGAACCGAACATGAGAAAGCAAATTAACAACACTTGTAAAAACATTCCTTGGTATGTTCTGTTTGCAGCTCATGGGAATTTTCAGCAAAGAGTAAGATTTTTTCCTCAAGTAAAATGGTGTCATTATTGAACAGTTTTTATAATAAATCATTGAAAATATACTTTAAATTACATGGAATAAATATAAATAGTAATGTTTCAAGAAAAACAATATGGGAAAAATTTTAGAGCAATGAGGTCCTCACAGACTTGAGTGCACACACATGAACAACATTAGAAAAATATAAATCCAACTGTAAAGCTTCCATTAGATAGTTTAGGTATAAGTAATCCTTGCAGTACAGTATCTTATCAAAGAGTGCCACTAAATGCACACAAAACATATCAACATGGCATACTTTTGTGCAAAACTTTTTGTTTACTTTAACATGGTAAATGCAAAATTAAAGGTTTTCCATTAAAAAAAATTTTTTTTACTACATCCCTAAAAATTTGACCTCTGTGACCTTGATTAATAGTGCATTCCACCTTCTGGTTTCCACAATTTTTGTTAAAAATAACTTTTTCAGTATCACTTGGTTTTAGAGATATTTAACTGTTCTATTTTAAACAACGGGAAACCCTATATACAAATAAATACATATACTGTGCACGCACATCACAAACATCCATGTATATACATATATTTTTGTTTCTGTATATGTACAAACAGAATTTCCAAATTACTTGAACATTAAATAATTCATAAGATCATAAAACATCAGCACTTAAGCAAAATTTTGGTGCAATGTATTCAGTCTGCAAGCTGCTTTTCATTAGCCAAGCACACAAGCAATTCATAAGTGCTTAAGTATAAACATGAATTAGCGGTGGAAACTGAATATGTTCCATGAGGAAGCGAGTTGCATACTTGTTTTCAATATAATTAATGTTCTATAATGAAATCATCGTAATTCAATTGGTACAAAATGATTAGATCACCACGCCAAAATATTGCAATTGGTACATTTTTTAGAAAAATAAACACACATTTCTAGACATCATCTGAATGTTCTGCAAACCTTCTGGACTCCCAGAACTGCAAATTCCAGTTTAGAAACTGGAATTTACTATGGTACTATGGTACCATATTAAAAAATTTTATTTAATTATGAAAGTTTGTTGTCTTCTGCATTTTTAGGAAACACTTAGAATGTCACTACTATGGCATTCTAAATGTTTCCTAAAGATGCAGAAGAGTCAAGAAGGACTCAAATTTTACTGTTTTTTTTTTTTCTAAGTTTTTGTGCTCTGTTAAAAGATGAAACAAATATTGATGTAGATAAAATCCTAGAACTTATAAATCTGAAAAAACAAAAAAGAAACATAAAAGAATGCTTCTCCATTTGTATAAATCAAGCTTCACCTACATTTTGCCAAATATAAAATGACTGGTAAATTAACATTAGAAATCTTAATAAATAAAGACACAACAATGCATTATTTATTAATCAATCACTCTATTGGAATGATACTGGCAATGCAGATTTATATTGGTCAGCTTAATGTTTAAATATATATAATCAGAGATCACTGACATAAATGTTTTTAAATTAAAAAGTGCATAAATTTACAATCTGTCTATTCATGTAGACATACAGAAAAAATATTAAAAATAAAATCTTTCATACAAAAAGAAATAAACTGGTGATAAAAACATGTCAAAAACCATGTTTATTTAGAATAATTAGCAAGATAAATGTTAACTACAGTCTTTAACTGTTCTATCGCAGACCCTTCATGCTTATAGGCTTAAGTAAAGTGACTTGCTGTCAATTAATAATTAATCTTGAACAATAAGGTCCATTGGGAGAACTATGAATGAAATCCAAATGCAACAACTACTTAGAATAATATCTTTTACTTTTAAAAATTGCCAGATGGTAATTTATATAGTAAAAAATATATTGTAAATATATTAGATAAAAATTGCCAGGATAAATTATTGTGAAAATGAAAAACTATTAGACTATACAATAAAGAGTCTTCTTTGTCCTTGTTCACACCTCTGGAAAATAACAGTCTTAAGTCAGAGTTAACTTTTCGTTGGAGGTTGCTTCATTTTCATCATTATGCAAAATGTTAAAATCCTGAGGTGTGAACGACAAAAAAGACTCTTCATTGTATAGTCTAATATTTATTAATTTTTGAAAATATATATTAATTTCTTTTACAGAGGCATAGCCCCAAATAAAAGGTTGTCTCTAAAAGGAAAGATTTGTGTATTTTTAGTTTGTCAATGGTGACTGTGAAATGATGGATTATGCAAACAAAATTTTTTTTGTATTCTTCAAAATAGTTCTCCTACATTTAAATTTCTTAACATTATCAATAATCATTATTTGATCTATTGAATGAATGATAAAGTTTCATCTTCTACAGGAATTAAACTTTAAAAGGTAAATGGGAAGGGATTCCAACAAAGGAGTTAGTAAGTCACTGATATTAAAGTTTTTGATTATGTAATTGTTGTCTATTGTATACAAATAACATGATATGTACTTGCAATAATATAGCTCATTTATAGTTACAGCAATGTTCTTTACAAGTTTGACTACAATTACTTCATTTTTTCAGCTAACAACATCTGTTTCTTAGTAAATTGGAAATCTTAGTTTCATATATATGAAAAAGGAAAAACACACAAGAAAAATATGCGTAACAGATAATTCTTCAATAAAAATTTTAAGTTCTATTATCAACAAATAAATATCTTGGACTCATTTTTTCAAAAATTTGATATTTTCAAGCATAATAAAAACTTATCTCAATAATAAAGAAAAAAAACTAATTTATATTTTAAATTTTTTATTATTTTGATATTTTTACTTAATATTACCTATTCATTTGATTATATTTAAGAAAATTATGCTGATATTTAACCTACAAGATAGTTCGACCACAAAACGAGAAACAAATGAAAATATATACTTAGCCAATTCTATGAACCACACTATGTATCAATATTGTTTGGCATAATTAATGTAAATTAGTATCAATTTTCTATTGTTAATAATTTAAAAATGTGGAATTTACTTTTCCATACTGACATTACTAAACCTTTTTTTAAATAACTTCAGTGCAATCAATTATAACAAAAAATATCAATTTTAACTTTGATTCTAAATACTTAAACATTTATTTCTTATCGACATTGTCAATAAACACCAAGAAATACATATTACAAATATAAGACTACACAATAACATAATGCACCAATATAATAGAATTAATAGTGATTTGACATAGGGTTCCTTTTATTAAATTGTATTAAGGTGATACAATTCATATAGATTTTATAGGATAACTTTTTCCATCATTATTAATTATTACAAACTTTTCACAGCATCATTGCTACAAAGTTATCTGTGGTAATTATAGTTTTGTACAATCAAAGCAGTTTAATTTACCAAAGAATTTCGATAACCCGTACTCACGTAAGAATTAATAATACTTTTCCTTAAAATATCATGCATAGTTGCTAAAAATTAATAAACATTTTTGCTTTTGCTATCCAAAATGTCTTTGGATCAAAATATGTAGATCAAATTACAGATACTGTAAATATTTAATTATTTGAATATTTATTTGAAATTTTGATCCAAATTCCAAATGTGCTTTAAATAATAGAAGCAAAAGTACTTGAGAATCAAAAATAGAACTTCCGAAAAACAGAGAAAGAAGTTTAACAATGTCACAAGTCAAATGCGGAGACGTCCCGACTCGACCGTGCCCACTTGCACTGCCAGCCACAGCTTGAGGCATCGCTGACTCTGATTTGCAGCATTGCCAAATTCCCCATGCGAGTTTTATTTTTGTTTGATTGTCCGGTACCTATTAATGGAAGAAACTCACATATTTTACAATAACTATGTAAATTGCTTTATTTATTATAGTCAACAAGCAATGAGATGATACATACATACATACTGTACATACTATCTTCAATAAAGCAGTTTACATAGACACAACTTGATAATTTTTAGTTTATATGATTTTACAAAAAGAGTATTGTCAATATTTGAGTGAGCACAAGTTACTGTAATCATAAATTATAATATAATTTTAATTTTATTACTAATAATTAACATTTAAAAGTACTTAATAAATTATCATTACTATAGATAATTCTATGACTATAGTTTGTAGCTTAATAATTGTTTTCTACTTGAAATGAACATTTCAAAATTTAAAGCAATAAAATCATCAAAAACTTTTTAGTTATTTAAATATTAATAAATTTTTAAATGAGGATAAAAGACTTCAAAACAATTTCATTAATTTATTTTAATTATTTATTAACTTTATTGTACAATGGAGCAAATAATTATAAATCTCATCTTTTAAGTGAAAAATGCCAATACTTTTATTTATTGAAAATAGAACTTCAAATTTTTTAACTCTATTTGTGCTTATTCCAACAATATCAATTAATTTATATGTTGACGTACCAACACATTTGAGCAGAACTGGTCTGTACATAACGGTGTTGGCCAGCATAGACGAGGAATGGAAAATAATGCTCTACGTCAGTGCTACTTAAACTGTGGACTGGAGCAAGATTTTTCTTAAATTTTTGTAATTTTAATTTTATACATGTACCTAATTTTATATTTTACTTTTGCTTAATTTTTGTAATTTTTGTAATTTTAATTACAAAAATTTAATGTAAACATTAAAAATATTTAAAAAATTATATGTAAAAATTTATATGTAAAAATTATATGTAAAAATATTTATATGTAAAAATTTAATGTAACTACCTACAAAATCAGCCTGCAAACCTTTTTTTTTTTTTTTTTTTCTAGATTAGTACACTGGACGTTGCATAATTCATGAAGAATACCAGGGATGTACAGTACACTATAGACAAGAAAACTTTTTGGGTTGTCACAGCTGATTAGTGCACCCTCCCTAAAACACCAGGTTATACCCAATAAAAAAAATGGAGGATTTTTTTCTGTATGTATGCGTGTATGTGTGTATGTAATGTCTGTAAGTGTGTGTGTGTGTGAGGGGAGCACGATTTTTTCACTCAATTTAAAGCTTAATAACTCCTGTGTTTTTTGTCGAAAATTTCTGAAATTTTGCATGGAGGTTTGTGTATTTGTGTCATTGATGCTATTAAATTTTGGTGATTAAACGTCTATGGTGTGGGGAGATAAAGGGTGTGTCATATCTCGAGTAGGGTTTGAACTTAATGGCGATTTTACTCGTTAATAGCCATTACAGTTCTTTTATAAAAAAACATCCCTAAACTCAAAACTAAGCTTTTCTCTATTTTATAATAATTAAAACATATTAAAAGATTTTTTAATAAGATATCGC
>NW_019384450.1:725330-791940 GCF_000671375.1 Centruroides sculpturatus | reverse complement strand
TTTTAAAATATATCAAAGTTTATTAGTATATCGCTATTAACCAACTTTGCGTTGAATTTTCATCGATGTTAAGCCTAACAAAAATTTTTAAAAATAATAATCGTCGCTATTGTATCGTTAAAAATTATTTTTAAATTATTTTATTGCTCACAAAACAAACCACCACTCGTAATTAGAAAATTAAGTCTCGTTTAAATACTGGCCTCCCTTTCATGGTTGAGCCAGTGTTGCCAGCTAAAACAATCAAAAATTTAACAAAAATAATATTAAAGTAGCCAAGACATAGCCAAATATTGTAGCGCCACATCACTAGCAGACATTTGAATTTGTCGACTAGAACGCGGTCGGTTAACCGAGGTGACGGTTAATCGGGGGTCAGATAATCGATGCTCTACTGTATATGTAATTACATTGTTAAGTTGACATTTATTCATTACGCAAAGTGTATATGATGCATGAATAGTGTCAAGTTTTAATTTTGAATGTTTTTTTCCCCTAAAATATTAGTTACAAATAATTATAGTGAAAAATAACTGATTTATTTTAATCCAATTAATAAGTATTGTGATTCACCCATTCAAACAATTCAACTAATGGAGAGTGATAAATATAATTTATTTAAAAAATAATTTATGTAACATGTTATATAAATAGTCAATCATAATTACTCATATTACAATCAAACTAGATGTTTAATGGGTTCTAGTTAGTAATTATTTTTGTTTGTTTTTTTATTAACAAAATAATAAATCATGTTATTTATGTATAAATTTCATAAAAAAAAGGAAAAAACAAAAGAACGTTTTAAAAATTCTCTCTTAATTTTTACCTTTAGGTTCAGGAGGTGGTTCTAATCCCAATCTAATTTTTTCTTGTTTCTCTTTCCAAGTCTCTCTTCTATTTTGTCTTCTCAACTTCTTCCTTTCTTTCTTTGTTAAGTAGACGGGAAGAAACGACGGTTTTAAAGGATCAGCTAGAAGAAATCAAAAAGATAACGACCTCAATTTATTAAAACAATTACAAAAATGGTTAATTACTTTGTCTTCATTTTTACTCTAGTGAATTATAACTGATTATTACTAAGAGTTTTTAAAAATGTATATAGCCACTCTCCAACTTAAGCATATTTGACCTTTTCAGTTGTATTTAAAGTTTGGTCAACATAAATTATCTGGTTTTTTACTTTTTGGAAGAAGTATTCCAACACTATTCATTTATTAGTGTATAAATCTATTAATTTACTTTTTTAAAGCATATGAACATGATTAAACCAATAATTTTAATTAAATTAGTTGTTTAGATGAAAATTTTGCTTGTCTTTTACAGTTTTGTCTACCACTATGTATTTATATACACATACACACACACACAACCTATTATACACACCATATATATAGTGTGTATGTGTGGCATAGAGGAAGTTCTACACCACTTGCCACAGTCCCATCTGTAATTTGCATCAAGTGATTTTTTTATTTGACCTGTTCCAATAACTTTTCTATTAAATAATTAATTATAAAAGCTGTAAAAAATAGACAAACATACTTGGAGCTTTCATTTGTGTTGGATGTTCCACCAAACTGGTTACACCTTCAAAGTGTTCTTCTTCTAATTCACTACCTGTTGTAACTTTGTCATAACTGAAATAATCAAAATACTCCATCCAATAAATTAGGTTTTGAACAAATTTAATTAAAATACTAATTAAAACAACCAGTATAAAAGTCAATCAAAGTTTTCTCAAAAATTCTAATGTTTTAAATCCGAGAATTTTGTACAAATAATTTCTATAATTATCCAAAACTCTTAACATTTCATACTTTAAAATAGAAAGTGATAACTTTTATACAGCTTGTAAAATTACAGAGACATTCAATATAAAAAAATAAATTCCAAAAAAATAATTTGCAAAACTAGATACTCAAGTCTTGCATGAAATGTTTTAATTTCTTGAAAATTATAATCAAATTAATGATAAATATCTGTTCGTTTATTTGAATTTTCATCTGTAATTTATATTTATTAGCCTAATAATTAAAAATAAATTTGTTTAAAAACACATTGACAAAAAAAAAAAACTGTTATTTAAGAAGTCGACCCTTATTTTATCAAAATGTTTTTGGGATATCAAATTTTTAATGAAACATTGTGAAGATCACCAAAAATAAGGTCTTTACCTTCCCGTCTTTGGCAATCTACACCAAATATCTTTGTTATTTCAAACAATATAAGCAACTGAAGAATAGAAGTTAAGGCTTTCTAAAAATGTTTTGACAAAATAAGAGAGTTGGCTCCTTAAATAATGGTTTGTTCTTTAGTATGAATAATAAAGAGTTCTTCTTTCATTGTTTAGTAAATTTGTTTACTTCTCTAAACAGGTTTTTCTTGTAAAGGGTAATAGGAAAAAAACTACATTACAATTTGAATAATACAGATAAAAATTTAAATTTTTTGACATATACATATTAAAATTGCAATCATGAAGACTGTAATCAGTATCAAAGTTATGCAATAAAATTATAAAAACACATAGATGTCTATTTGATTTCAATTAAATTAACTAGTCCATTTAGAAGTTATTGAAAAGATAATTTTATCTAAACTATGTATAAAGCAAATATCAATTTAATTCTAAGTCGACTGCCGGGCGTGTCTGACGTCGGTTTGCCTCGGAGGGGGTGCCTGAAGCACACCGTATCTTACCTCTCCCCTTTCATGATGAACGAGTCCCACCATTCAATCTCGGGAACTTCCCCCTCTTTCTATATAAAGAAGGGTATAATACAAGTTAATGTCAGCTCTTTTATAATGTTATAAAATTAATTTAAAATTATGCTTGTGACAGGGCTGTGAGTAAAATGAGGTAGCCAAGTATTTGTTATATAGCAGAGATTTTTAATTTTTGATATTTTAAAAATCTCATTAGAAAAAGAAAAAATTCCGCAAGTTAAGGTTAATTATCAGAAAAAAGTTTATCAATGTCTCCCGAGATAGCAATCTAGGTTAAGTTTTTGATGATATCATTGCAAATTAAATAAAGATTTTATAAAATATATACCATCAAATTATATGAAATATTTAAATTAAATCTTAAATTAAAATATACAGTAATTACATTTAAGCATATACTGTATGATCTTCATCTATAATTAACTGTAAATTAAACATAAAATTTTAATTTAATAAAATGTATCATATAGTTAACATGCAACAAACCTTATATACTTTTACAGCAGAATAATACTTTTTAATACACAGCAGCAAACATTTTTGGCCTCATTTGGTGGCATGCATTGGGCTTACACAGTAGAAACAAAATTCAAGCCAAGAATTCCAAATATAGAATGTTTTTAAGATTTACTTTTAATTGCATTATAGGTGAATATGTATAATTTCAAAAATCCTGTAATCATTTAAATGCAGGGACATAAAAGAACAACCTTAAGAACATTTTGAATTCGGGATTCTTGGCTTGCATTTTATGTTTCTTCTGTGTACGTCTGATGCAAATCTCAAAATGAGACTGAAAACATTTGCTACCTATTATAAAGGTAAGATAAAAAAAAAAAAGTGTTTTCAAGCAAAAATCGAGTTGTGATTGTTCAGTTGTTTTTGATGAATCAAAAGAAAAACGAAAAGTTGCAGAAAGGTGCAATTATGTTAGTTGCTAAACAATTTGAATGTAACAGAATGACCATATCAAGAATTTGGATAATATGTTTCTGTTACTTCAACAAGTTATGCTGGAAGCAATGAAAAATGATGCCTCTAATAATTTTAAGCTCACTCATATATGGAAAGCAAAGCTTTGAAGCCAAGAGATCCTACCTATAACTTTAAAATGCAGTAATGAAATTATTGAAACATCCAGAAACTATCTGAACACTCAAAATGAAAATGAGGAATAATATTTTTAATTCATTGTTTAATTTAATTTTTTGATAATAAATGTTGCATTCTATATTTATTTATTTTTTGCTATTATTATTATGGGATAAAATTTTTTTGCTATTATTATTATGGGATTAAATTCATTAACTGCTACTATTATTATGGGACAGAGGGCATAATTATTTGTAAGCAAAAAAAAAATGAATCACAACTACCTAATAATGACTTGTTACAGTCTTGAATTTAACACAATCTTTTGAATTTATGTATGTTAAAATATCCTTAAATTCAAATTCAAAAGATATACAACTTGGAGAATGCCAATTCAGAAATCAAAATTTTAAGAGTTGTATATAAATGGCACTTATTCAAGTTACATATACAAAAACATTGCATATACTCACTAAAAATACAGCAAAACAGTCTTTATAAGTACCCTATAGATGAAAAGCAGTTAAAAAGCAATTGTATTCTACAACTGTGTCACATTTATGCAAACCATTTAATATACTTTGATTTTTTTTAAACTATTTAGCATGCAATCTATAAAATCCCTATATCATAAATATACATATAACTAAAGAATTACCAGATTTTATGGACTAATTCTGGTAAAAAGAAATTAACAAGACACCTTTCTTCAAGATTACCTGAATAAATTAAAATTATTAATAGATAAAGACTATACCTGGATTAAGATGAAACGTAAGCAATAACTTCTGTTCAACAGTACCAAAATGCAATTAAAATCTGACAGACTTTTGATTTCATATTAGATAAATTGGACCGACATATGCTGTTAAGTAAATGATTACACATTCTAAGGAACACAAGTTAAGGTTAAATGACTGTCGACAGAGAATCTACGTATTCCATACTGTTACCGACTTATTGTAGACAATTTAGAGATACACATTTAAATAAAATAACCAGAAATATATCCAACCAAAGTGTGTAGGTGTTGCTCCAAGAAGATTTTGTTCTTGGCATTTCTAAATTAGTTAGTGCTGGATTATTAAAATTATTAACGAGATGGCAATTTTGCCTATCTTAATAAATTTGAATCATTAATTTTCATTTAACAAAAGCATGACACTATAAAAATCTGGCAATATTTCTGATGACAAATTGATATTTATTGGTATTAAATAGATTTCAATTTTAAAAACTTCAATAAAATATAATTAATTTAAGAAAATTATGCTGATATTTAACCTACAAGATAGTTCGACCACAAAACGAGAAACAAATGAAAATATATACTTAGCCAATTCTATGAACCACACTATGTATCAATATTGTTTGGCATAATTAATGTAAATTAGTATCAATTTTCTATTGTTAATAATTTAAAAATGTGGAATTTACTTTTCCATACTGACATTACTAAACCTTTTTTTAAATAACTTCAGTGCAATCAATTATAACAAAAAATATCAATTTTAACTTTGATTCTAAATACTTAAACATTTATTTCTTATCGACATTGTCAATAAACACCAAGAAATACATATTACAAATATAAGACTACACAATAACATAATGCACCAATATAATAGAATTAATAGTGATTTGACATAGGGTTCCTTTTATTAAATTGTATTAAGGTGATACAATTCATATAGATTTTATAGGATAACTTTTTCCATCATTATTAATTATTACAAACTTTTCACAGCATCATTGCTACAAAGTTATCTGTGGTAATTATAGTTTTGTACAATCAAAGCAGTTTAATTTACCAAAGAATTTCGATAACCCGTACTCACGTAAGAATTAATAATACTTTTCCTTAAAATATCATGCATAGTTGCTAAAAATTAATAAACATTTTTGCTTTTGCTATCCAAAATGTCTTTGGATCAAAATATGTAGATCAAATTACAGATACTGTAAATATTTAATTATTTGAATATTTATTTGAAATTTTGATCCAAATTCCAAATGTGCTTTAAATAATAGAAGCAAAAGTACTTGAGAATCAAAAATAGAACTTCCGAAAAACAGAGAAAGAAGTTTAACAATGTCACAAGTCAAATGCGGAGACGTCCCGACTCGACNATCGTTCCGTATGTGTTTCAAAATGTCTTTTAAATTACTAACAACAAATATGAAAGACTAAGTGCAACGTTGTAACAAATTTCATTTCCGTCCAAGTTAAGAATGATATGACTCATCGAAACTGCGCGAACGAACATAAACAGTGGCGTAATCGTCCGTTATTGACCGACTCCAGACCGATTTTGAATTTGTAAACTGTCATTGCAACGGACAGTTGACATTGTGCTCTGGAGGAAACAATTTGTATCACTCTTGCTACGGATATAATTTGTATTCTGGAATTTTTGCATACCTTATAATACGTATTTAATTGCGGCTCGCAAAAAATTTCAAATTTTGAAAAATGGCTCGGACTATCAAGGAGCTTAGCCACCCTGGGTCTATAATAAAACTCAAAACATAATAAAAATAAAGAACACAACAATAAAAAAGCACAGTGTGTGAGACTATATATATTTTGAAGTTCAAAAATCGAAAAACATATAATTAAAAAATATGACGACTAGCACTTATGATACAGCAAACTATTTGTAATTATTTCTACACTCACACTTGTATTATATTAAAGATTCATTAAAAATTAGATTAAAATTTCACAAACTTCATTGTCAGACACTATTTCTCAACATTTTCAAATTTTTTTTTGCAGTTGGTAAGCTGACCATAATTACACACAAATGTTTGTGTAATCTATAAATTATTAAAATTGCTTAAAAGATTACAGACTTTAAAGGAATAATTTTATTGTCATATTATTATAACAACCTAAGTCATTAAATTTTGATTTTTATATTTGATCCTAAAATATGAGCTACATTTTTTTTTATCATTTGATATCAATGAGAGCTTACCTAATATCAAAATTAAACAAGAAAAAACATTTTTTACATTGACATCATATTTAACAAACAGTCAATTAACTATATTTCAAAAAGTTAAGTAATTTCCTAAACATTTTGAAATTCAAGATATTTAAAAATAATAAAATTTTTAAAATCTTTTTAGTTTTTCCATCTGTTTTTAAAAACTGAAATTCAGTCAAACTTCAATTTACAGCTATCATTTGTTCACCTCTGAAGCTGGCATTAAATTGAGGTTAGGGCAAAAATGAAGTACATAAAACAACAAAAATTATATATAGCAATGAGGCCTACACATAAGTTTAAATAAATAGGGTTTGGTGATAATGAATTGTCATGCGAGTCATGTGGTTTGATGAAAATGTCATTGGCAATGAAAAATCATTTGTTTAGTAATTCAAAAATACTAAAAGGTTCTTTCTCTAATGTTTATGTGGGTAATCCATTTCACATATATCAATGTTTGACTCTACAGTGAAACTTCATTTTGAGTTAATTCTGTTAATTTGTTTTTGAAGATGAAATACCAAATTCCAGAATATTGAAGAAGAAAAATTTTTGAAGCAATGCAAGTTTACATTTTCCCTCCTACAGTTAAAATATTTAAAACACTTCATTTTAAATTAGCCAATAAGAAGAGCTTTGATTTGATCATCTTCGTATTGGATAATTAAAACTTAAATATTAAACAAATATAAAACTATTGAACAAAGAAATATATTCAAATTTCTTAATTAATCTGAATGATCTTATCTATCATTAAATAATTTTAATAAATGTTCGGTCTCTGAATTTTCACACATAATTAAGTGTATCAATATGAGTATTATTAAATTTTAATTTTAGATGTACTGAAATTTTTCTCCATATTTTTTTTTCTTTCTTTTGGAATCTTTCTGTTAAATAGCACAGTATAATATTAATACAAATAAATCAGTAGTTTATAAATTATTTAACTTTAATTTTCATTAAAATTAAATATAAGACATTTCCTGCAGAATGCCTTCCCAATAGACGTTTCTGGGTATTTAATACCAAATTTTACAGAACGCACGTCTCTCTTGGTACAACATTTTTTGGCAAATGTTCATATGGAAAAATTTAATTTATTTGTATTGTATTTAGAATTCAATTCAAGACTTATCTTGCATATTGGTTTTGTTAACCTTCCAGTACTAATATGACTATACAGAAAAAAATACTATTGTCAGTCTCTGAGACCATTGTAAAACTAACATTACCTTTATTTATATTTTCAATTGTATGAATCTTTATCTTTTCATGCCATAGCTGATGTTGTGTTGCATTCTGATGTTTTTTTTTTGTTATTTTATTGAAATAGCTTTTGTTTGTAAAAAATTGAATGCTGTAATATTTTGTAGTTTTACTTTACTCATAAAAGTCAATAAATTATATATTCTATACTATTCTAAACAAGTTAACAAAGTTGTTATTCTGTAAATGACTTCTGTTTACAAGTTGCAAAAGGTATAGAAAATAAATGATGAACTAAAGATGTTTTCATGTTCTGCTCAAATATTCACTATGTACAACCACATTGTGCTAGAGATATATACACTTGGACTCTACACACTTATAATTTGTCTTGCAATTTTTGTTTTGTGGTTTTGTTTTTTCAGGTTCCACATTCAGTATTTTCTAATTGTCAATTGAGTCAATCATGAAACACAGCGTGTCTGTGTCTTTCTATAATCTATAAGTCAAGTGTCAAACCTAGTCCATATACATGTTTATCAATGTAATCTACATTATATTCTAAAATGTCTATAACAGTGGTGGCCATCCTGCGGCTCACGAGCCACATGCGGCTCTTTGAAGGATTATTTGTGGCTCTCGATAGATGTACCTGAGTTCCCTTTTCATTTTTGTGTTATTATATTTTAAAAAATTATTATCGTTTTGTATGTGTTTCAAAATGTCTTTTAAATTACTAACAACAAATATGAAAGACTAAGTGCAACGTTGTAACAAATTTCATTTCCGTCCAAGTTAAGAATGATATGACTCATCGAAACTGCGCGAACGAACATAAACAGTGGCGTAATCGTCCGTTATTGACCGACTCCAGACCGATTTTGAATTTGTAAACTGTCATTGCAACGGACAGTTGACAGACATTGTGCTCTGGAGGAAACAATTTGTATCACTCTTGCTACGGATATAATTTGTATTCTGGAATTTTTGCATACCTTATAATACGTATTTAATTGCGGCTCGCAAAAAATTTCAAATTTTGAAAAATGGCTCGGACTATCAAGGAGCTTAGCCACCCTGGGTCTATAATAAAACTCAAAACATAATAAAAATAAAGAACACAACAATAAAAAAGCACAGTGTGTGAGACTATATATATTTTGAAGTTCAAAAATCGAAAAACATATAATTAAAAAATATGACGACTAGCACTTATGATACAGCAAAATATTTGTAATTATTTCTACACTCACACTTGTATTATATTAAAGATTCATTAAAAATTAGATTAAAATTTCACAAACTTCATTGTCAGACACTATTTCTCAACATTTTCAAATTTTTTTTTGCAGTTGGTAAGCTGACCATAATTACACACAAATGTTTGTGTAATCTATAAATTATTAAAATTGCTTAAAAGATTACAGACTTTAAAGGAATAATTTTATTGTCATATTATTATAACAACCTAAGTCATTAAATTTTGATTTTTATATTTGATCCTAAAATATGAGCTACATTTTTTTTTATCATTTGATATCAATGAGAGCTTACCTAATATCAAAATTAAACAAGAAAAAACATTTTTTACATTGACATCATATTTAACAAACAGTCAATTAACTATATTTCAAAAAGTTAAGTAATTTCCTAAACATTTTGAAATTCAAGATATTTAAAAATAATAAAATTTTTAAAATCTTTTTAGTTTTTCCATCTGTTTTTAAAAACTGAAATTCAGTCAAACTTCAATTTACAGCTATCATTTGTTCACCTCTGAAGCTGGCATTAAATTGAGGTTAGGGCAAAAATGAAGTACATAAAACAACAAAAATTATATATAGCAATGAGGCCTACACATAAGTTTAAATAAATTGGGTTTGGTGATAATGAATTGTCATGCGAGTCATGTGGTTTGATGAAAATGTCATTGGCAATGAAAAATCATTTGTTTAGTAATTCAAAAATACTAAAAGGTTCTTTCTCTAATGTTTATGTGGGTAATCCATTTCACATATATCAATGTTTGACTCTACAGTGAAACTTCATTTTGAGTTAATTCTGTTAATTTGTTTTTGAAGATGAAATACCAAATTCCAGAATATTGAAGAAGAAAAATTTTTGAAGCAAGGCTAATTGAAAATAATTAATGATAAATAGATCATTTCATGTTTATTTAACTATATATTTCTATTCTTAATTGAAACTATTATTAAAGTCAAAACAGCAAAAAAAATTTATTATACCTTCATATAAGAATAGGCCCTGCCATTGAAGACAATTTCTTAAAACTCTGTAAAAGTTTAAGAGAGCAAGGATAGTAGTATATTATCTAAATCCTGCTTCATTTGTACAATACACAATAATAATATATTTTTTAAACTGATTTCTTTTTACAATATAACTTCATAACAGATTCTTACATTTTGTAAGATATCTCACCAGAAATTTTCAGTGTTTGTTTATATATTATAATTTTGAATAAATGGCAGGTTGATATTCTAATTTTTATTTATTGATGTATGTTAATAATATACTTACATATTCTTTCTTGGGTGTGACAAGAGCTAATTTCGTAGCTGAAGAAATTCCAGTCTTTTTAGCAGCTTGGGCAATTTCTTGTTGCAGTCGTTCTAACTGACACTGAAAAATTTAGAAGAATACTTTCAGTTAGAAAGAAATTATATTTTTATTCTCCAAAAATAACTAGTTTAATATATAATATAAAAATAATGTCAATATTAATCTCATTTATAATTTTTATCATCAAAATACTAATGACAAATTTCATTAGAGATTTAGTTGAGAAGTAATTACAAATAATTTATTGAATTATTATTTCCAGCACACGGTATGCTATAGAATCTGCTTCAATTACAGCTATTATGACTAAGCCTAATCCACAATGCAATCAACCAATGTGGACTAAAGATGAAGAATAATATCTCAATCTACACCACCTATGATATATTTTAAAGGGGATCTTGGTCTGAGTTTGAACCTAGATCTCCACAGCAGTAGGATAGCACCTTAACACATGATCATCTAGTTGACTATCGATTATCAGGAATAAATAGTGATAGGACAATTAATTGGAATCAGAAATAGAACATTTTTTGAGCATCAAAATCGAAATCAAGCAAATCTTGTCACAATTTCCAATTCTTAAAATGATTCTTTCACATTTAACAAGAAAATTAATTATTTGTTTCAGTCAAAGATTAAAATTTTTTTAAAATTACAATATTAACAATTAAGTATTAATTTATTGGAAACTTTCATGCTGCCAAAGCAGAAAGTATGCAACATCTATATATGAAGTAATGTCTGTCATGGTGGACTTTTCTTTCTCATAGTCAGAGCAACAAGAGATTGCACTCTGTCAGTACTAACTGTCCCCATTTTAGGGGAGACAAGGTGACATTAGTTTGCTACCCAACCAGTATTGGGTCAGCTTGACCAGCAATTTTAAATTAAAGCCAGTGGTTGACAAAAATATTTAAGTGTTCACAAGAGAGTTTAAAATATAAACAAAATTATGTTTTAATTGAAAAAATATTATATAAAATAGTTTCTAATGTTTTGTATGTTTACTTATAATGATAAAATACTTGAACAGCAATGTAAATACTTTTTTCAGTAACACTATTTTATTTAAAGGTGCATTTTAGACCCCTTTTTACAGGTCTGTGTCAAGTTTAACAGTAAGATTAAAACTGTTTAAGACAACAGTTCAAATTTTCTTGTTAAATCTGACACAGACCTATATAAATAGGTAAAGAATGCTAGTTTAAATACTTTTCTAGTGACACTTTATTTAATTTGTTGTTCAATCTAAATCAGTTTTAGCCTATATAGAAGTATTTTTTTAATGATAAAACAACTTTTCCATTATAACCATGAATGTTTTTGTTATGAACTATAGATGATGTAATACAGTAGAATCCCCTTTAATCCGTCACCTTTGGGACTGGGGGTATGGTTGGAATGCAAAAAAGGTCGGATTATCAGAAAAAAGTAAAATAAACAATCTTCCCCTTTGTCCAGTCTTTGTAGCACTGCTAATTTTTCATTTAATGAAAGAGTAACGTGTTTACGTTTCACCCGACATGTTGAAAACACACACAAAACTGTACATGTACACACAATGTAAAACATATACTGTAACGAACACAGAAAAACTCCACAGACGGTGAGTCACCGATGAGTCGGGACAAGTTTCTCAACTCCGACCACGGTCGGATTAACCGGAGTGATGGACTAGCCGAGGGCGGACTAGAGGGGTTCTACTGTATGTTAAATTTTCAAATGCGATTTGCACGATTCTAAGTAAAAATAAATGTTCACACTAAATTCACAGTAGTTTTGAGTTTTAATTTAATTGATTTTACTTTTCCAGCTCGTTATATTTCCCCTCTGATATATCTCTACCAGAGGGTAAATATGGCCATTGATCAAAAAATGACCTCCCAAGATTTTTACATTTTTGGACTCAAAATCTCAAACTTCGAGAAATGCAAAAAAAATTCAGAGGTTTTTTTCTGCATGTGTGTGTGAAGGTGAGCCAATTTTGTTCACCCTCTTTGAAGCTTAATAACTCCTGTTTTTTTTTTTTTTGTCAAAAATTTCTGAAATTTTGCAGGGAGGTTTGTGTATTAAGGGAATTGATGCTATTAAATTTTGGTGATTAACAGTCCCTCTTGGGGAGATAAAGGGGGTCATGTGTATCTCCAGTAATGTCAGACTTAATGACGATTTTTACTGGTTGTTGGCATTTAAATTTTTTTTATAAAACTCATCCCTACCCTAAAAATTAAGTTTTTTGCCATTTTAAGATATTTAAATTTAAAAACTTTTTATATTTTTAACTAAATTATTATAACAGATTGTGCCACCAAATATTGCAAGGAAAGTTAAGCATCTCATTGCTGGATTTTTTTATTCATTGTTTTCATGTTTTAATTTATTATTGGGGTATTTTTACCTTAAATTATGTGTATTTGCTGTTTTAAGTTTATTGAAACAGGTACTATTTAGGTTTTGGGACTGGATTAATTCAGTTTCCATTATTTCTAATGGGAAAAATGTATTCAGACTTTGAATGGCCTCATGAAATTAATTAAATTTAAAGTACAAGGCACCACTGAAATTGCAACAAAAATATATAGACTAATTTTATACAGGGTAGAATTGTAAAGTCAAATTAGTTAAACAAGAAAGACATCATTATTCTTACTTTTGCTCAACATTTTGATTGATTCATTTTACAACAAAATGGCTCTTTCTAAAACCAAAATTACGAATGTTGCTGGTGCTGAATTAGTACTTTATAACCAACTTATTAGTATCAATACTTCATTTAGCTTACTCAACTTTACAAACATATCCCCCATTTATCAATTAGAGTGGCAAGGTCCTTGAGAGCCAATGAATACCACCCAAAAAATCAATTAGCATATCTTCACCACAAACTAATATAAAATCAGCAATAAATAACCATAAATATTAAATAATAAAAAATTTGAAGCAAATTAGAAAAACTTACTAACTGAAATACTTAAGCAGTTGACTAATAAAAATTATCTTCAATTTTTAATAGCATACCTTTGTCCTCAATCTCTGTGCCTGTTGTTCAAACTTCCCTTTTTCGTAGAACCGAAACGATCTCTTATTTCGCTGATAAATTTTGGTACTGAAATTACATTAATTTTGTTATTTGATAAAGTTTTCATACAATCATTTAGAAAAATTTAATATTAATAAATCTAACAAATAGAATACAACCTGTAAAAGCTAGAATTGCATGGTACTATGAAAAGTTTCTGGCTTAAGCAAGTCTTCTGCCTTAGGCAGGATGGAATTAGAATATGATCACAGGTTCAGCTTCAATGTGTGATATTTTTTTTAATTACCAAATTTTAATCTAGACACTGTATTTGCTATATTTATCAAAATTTACTCAAAAGTTTCTATTGAACTACAGTCAAAAGGATATCTCACAATGATATTTACTCTAGTTGCAAGGTCCTATCTCAATTTGAAAAATAACAGATATTCTACAAAAACAGCCATTCATACCTTTAATTAAATGCAGTCAAATTTTTGGTCATTTTAAATGCCCTTCTTCATGATAAAAACCAATTACAATTTAAAAATACATATAAAAATAATAAAAAAAAAATACAAAGTAAAAACATAATAAGATACACAGAAGTGTGGCAAATATATAAAACATCTTCGAGAGGGCAAACAATAAATGATAAAGATGGAGACGCAATATCCAGTGCATGGAAGTCACCAATAGATGTGAACAAGGATGCTAAAGTACAGAGGTGGGAAATGTCATGTATTTTATCTTTAAGGTCATTTTATTTTTGTCGTTTTTGTTTTTATTTTTTACTTTTATATATTTATATGTAAATCTGACACATACATGTTAACTTTTGATGTTTGAATATGTCATTTTTGTCAATTTATATTTTAAATCTGTGTAGAAATCCAACATGTGCGGTTAAAAGGCTGGGATTATAAAGCACTAAAATTTGAAATGCAAATTGTTCCAGAGGACAGCTTTCATTCTTATTTGTAAATTGTAATTTGTTTTTATCCTGAGGAAGGGTGTTTAAAATGACCAAAAACATTAGAGAAATTAAAATTTACACTGCATTTAAAGTTATGAATGGCTTATTTTGTAGTTTATGATGAATGCAGTTTTAATGAATAGCAGATATTCTTTGCTGGCACACACAACAACCAAAAGATAAATGTTACAACTTGTAAAATTTAGTGTATAGTTAGATGCATTAAATTTTAGATAGATGAAAAGATATGGGTATGTTTCATATGTTTTATAGGTGGAATAGTTCTACTATTTAAAATTATTGAAAGTTGTAAAACAGTTATAGTGAATGATATCAAATTCTACAGTAAATTGTCCCAGTTATCATTATAAAAACTATAATTTTGAACATAATTTGTTTTAAAAATCAGATTTTCATAAATAAATATTTAAACACTATTAATAACAAGTATCAAATGAGTAAAGGAAGTAAGGTGTTTGAGGACAGTTACTTCCTTTACTCATACAGTTCCAGAAACAGTAACTGCAGAGAAAGTATACAGAGAAAGTATGCAGTTTAAAGCAATAGTAAAGGGGATTATTCAAATAAAATTAATATGATATTTAACTAAACCATTTCCTAAAATTTCATTAATGTTTTTGTGTCAGACTTTTCGATTAAATATTTGTCTAACTTATACAAACTAATAACAGAGTGTAACAAACACAGCTTGCTGTTCACATCTCACAGGTTCTGTCTTAGGATATTTTGCGGAAAATTTTGACAGTAATGCCAAAATAATCCCAATTTTCTAGCTTTCACATACAGTAGAGCGTCGTTTATCCGAATCAATTGGGGACTAGGGTTGTTCGGAAAACTTATTTTTCGGATAACCAATTATGTACGAAAAAATATATTAATTTATCCCATGTTGAAATTTTTCTCCGTTGCGTGTCGCTTCGCGTTGAATTTTCGTCGATGTTAAGCCTAACGAAGACTATTGTATCGTTAAAAATTATTTTTTTATTTTGTACAAACAAAATAAATATATTGAAAAATATAAAAACAATAAAAAATTATACTTTAGAAGTTAATTTAGTATCAAAAATGTAAAATATTTGAGTAGCCGAAGACACAGCCAAAGATTACAGCGCCACGGCACTGGCGAAAATTTAAATTTGTCGACTGGAATTCCTTCGGATAACCGACGTTTCGGATAACCCGCTTTCGGATAAACGACGCTCTACTGTATTTCCATCTTAGAGATTTCACTCTCAGATTTTGTTGTATTAACATTATAAAAACTTTATATCAATGAAATACTGTATTAAATAAAATACTCAATCACTATAAAATGAAGGAGTCCTTTTGTATTTTAATTACAATTAAACATTTTTCAAGATATTTTGTCTCATCATCAGAGCACAGCAAAACTTTGAATAAAGAATGGTGCTATCTGAACATTCAAAGTATAGTATTTTTGTGGAATGATCAGCATGCTGATTAAACTGCGATCAAAATATAAAGTTAATCAGATCTAACAAAACTAGTTGTTAATTAAATGTTAAAGAAAACATCCTTCCCAGTATAATAAAATAATAACATTGTAAATTGACTGACTTAAAAGAGAGTTTTCCTTTACAAGACAATAAAACAATTAAAGACTTATTGACATTAGTAACAATAGTAGTAGTTAGTCAGTGCAGGCTTCACTGACCATCTACCCTAATCTTGAAAATAACACCTTCTGCTCAAATTTCACACAACACTGATGTTAATGTGTGAGCTGAGATAATTTACAGCAAATTTCTTAAATTTAATATGTTTATTTTTGCATTTTTGAATCAAATAACAAAAAAAAAAAAAAAAGCATTTTCAGAATTTCACGAGTATTTTATGTCATTAGTGTGAGAATCCAACTTTTAACAAAAATCTGTCGTCGATGTCATCATACTTGCTCAATAATTGTCGTCATCTACTACTTGAGAAAATCTCCACTTACACTTTCTCGATGGCAAAAACGATGCAATCTCATGGTCTGCTGACCTCTTAGCCGAGCTATATCATGCGGGTATTGTAATTGACAACTGAAGAATCAGTCATCACCTGTTCCTCTAGGATTAAAGTCTTCAAAAATATCCTGTGCCTGTGCCAAACTTTTACTTGATCTAATTTCACTCTTGACCAATGGTGCTGGTGAGGACAAACCTTCCCAACAATCTTGAACCAGACTTTCCTGATCCAGAACTTTCTGAACCCTTCCAGAATGATAACAGACTCTTTAGTCTCAATGAAAATCTCAATAAAATCTATCACCACCTTGTGGATATCCTCTACTCCAGGTATTCATCGACTCTCGAACTACTGTTAACTCTCTCTCGAGAACCGCAAAAATATCTAGACCTGTTTTAGCTTGATTTATAATAACTCATTAATGATATAAATTGTATACAATGTATTTTCCTTTACAAATAAATGATTTTTTAGTTAACCTAGTCTCTGTGTAATGTTGTCACCCGTCCAGTTTTTAATTCATTGTCCGGGTTAACTATTAATTTTGACTGGGATTTCATAGAAATTGTGAAATTATGATGAAACAAAGTACTAGCAAATATTTTTGTAAATTTACATTATTTTAACAGCAAAAGACTTCACTCTCAATGAGACTTAATTCACAATCTTACGCTGACGTATATCGCTCCTGTCGACCTTTTTTTTCCCTTTCCTTTCTTCTCAGCTTTTTAAAGCTAAGTTATTTTGTTTCTTAATTTAGATTGCTCATATACAAGTCGTAACTAGTTTAGAACTGTTGTGCATGTTATTCTTCACATGATAAAATAACATTGCGCACGCGTCAGGGACTTCTGTTCGAACAAACTTGACCTGCCGTATGGGTCAGCAATTTTGAAAAGGTGGCAACATTATCTCTGTGTGAGTCACTTCCTACTCACTAATCTGCGGTCTCCATCCTGAATCCAATAGCCCACGCATGCGGCCGCTGCGTGATCTACGTTCTAATACCGAATCAAAATGCCACCTCGCTTTCCATGTCAAATGGAACACAATAGTGTCAGTCCTGATGAGGCACTAAAGAGGTGCCGACCCTCTGGTCACATTAGAAAAAAGACAAAATGAACGAAATTAAACATATAATCATAGCTTTTGATGTAATGCTGACAGTTTCACAGTTTTAGAGTAAAAGTAAACTCATTCATTTTTCTATGACATAACTTGTTCATGTTTTTAAATGCATCTTCTAGAAAGAAAGAGCTGTAACCTTACTGATAAACCGGCATGCTAATTTTTACCATATGGAAATATCCAATTTCATGGTATCCCCAGATAGACCAGCATTCCAGTCATTCCACAAAAATATGGTACATCATTGAAACTAGTACAATCTAACTGATCAAAAACTGTATTTTCTTTATTTAAAGTAATATCACATATTAACAAAAATACAGGGTGTTTCACAGCCTTTCCACAAAGTTTTTTTTGAATAACTTTTGAACTGCATGGTTTTCAGCCTCAATGTTTTGTAGGTGGTGCTTTGAGCAAAAAGAAATTGCTTCTATCACAAAAGCATGTTGCTTCAAAACATTTAATTTTTTTGTAAGTGGCCTCACCTGGCTACCTTACAGCCCTGATTTGAGTCCACTAGACTTCTTTCTTTGGGGATACACAAAGGATCAGGTGTTCAAGAATAACCCTACCACCCTCAGTCAGATGAGAGAAAGCATCAAGAAGGGCATCTCAGATCAGACCTGTAGTAATGTGATTGCTAATTTTCAAGAGAAACTGTGCTACTGCATCTTGACAGAGGGCAGACATTTCAAAAATATTTTGCATTAATTTTCTTTTTCATTTTCTACCTTTGCTGAAAATTTCATTAAAAAATTCGAATTTTCAAAAAAGTTATTCAAAAAAAAACTTTGTGGAGAGGCTGTGAAACACCCTGTATATATGTTACTGGGAAAGACTGAAATTAGAGAATGTCAATATTCTCTGGTGAATGTTGACACATACAAAACACGATGGTGAAAGACTGAATATTTGGTTATATTATTATACATTCGAACAATTGCCAGTGCATGTCGACAAGCACAGATAAGCTTGGGTGAAGATCGAAACGACATCCGAGAAGCCGAGTCAACAGAGAGGCAACAGTCTGTAACCAAATTCTTTGCCATTTCCTTCTGCTCAAATTGGTGATACAGTACGAATCCAAGAAATGTATGACCATGGTCCATGATGTCAACCATGTCCGTACAGATGCCCGAAATGTGTTGGCGGTTGTTGTTGGAATAGAAGACTCCAACTTTTATAAATTAGCAAACAAAAATGGTACCCTCAAGCAGCTTTATACCCGTAATCAGTTCATAATTTGTAAAGAAAAGTTACTGTCCATGGATGAGATTTCTTCACAAGAAATATCGCTGAGAGAAGCAGCTGCAGCTAATTTGAGAAGTGGAAGGCAAGGCTATACATGCTGTCATTGCAAAAAGAAGTGTTCCACAAATAAATGCAGTTGTAAAAGCAAGGGACTCTTGTGCAATTCAAAGTGCCATACAGTTTACGTTGTTGCAATAAATAAGATTGTATAACGTTAATCACATAATTTATGTGCAAGTTTATTATTGTATTATTTTCTCTAATGATTTAGAATGTACTGTTCATTTTAGGTTCAACAGTTTATTTACATGCACTGTTACTTTAGCTTTCTCCTATTTTGACATATTAAAAAATTGCATTTTTGTCTTAACGTAATAAAAATATTTTTATTCAACATTCACCATCAGTGCATGCTGAATGTCGACATTTGCCAGTGTAAGTGAGAAATAATGATATTTAGCAAATATTTCGTACATACACGAAATGACTGTGTGAATGCTGACATTTGCCAGATATCAGTCATTCACAGTGACATATATATATTACATTTGTAATATTATGTGGCTACCAATAAATGCAGCTGAAAACGTTTGTCATTTAATTAGAATAATTGCTGGAGTAAAGGTTCTTGTTTATTCTACTTTGAATTTAAATTTATTATGCTATAATATTGTATAATCTTATGAAGATTTTCTTTAAATGAAAGCTTAATTTGTTTATATTTCCAGAGAAACACAAAAATTATAATGAATTAAATTTAAAAGAAAATATTTGTTATTTGTGTCTAGCATATAAGTAAAAGAACAAGAATAGTACATTATTTTGACAAACTTTTGGAATAATTTTAAACAAAATAAGATCAAAGAGTTAAGCGTTGGAAATTACTATATTACACACATCAATGGATGATGGTACTTATCATTGTATAATCCTTATCATTAAACAGATTAAAACATACATAAATCACGGCAAAAATAATTACTAACGTATAATCTTATATACATTATAAATTCTCAGTAATATACTGGCTTCACAGTACAATTTGATCTTTACATTTAATCAGAAATTATTTTATAATTATAATTATTATTTTACTGATTTTTCTGACCAATTTTATTGAAAATAAAAATTTAACTACACATACCTTACTCGAGGATCAAAAAACTTCTGATCAGATATATCGTCAGATACTTTTTCTTGATTTAACTTGAACTGTTCTCGTCTTTGAGCTCTAATGTTAGCCTAAATGAAAAATAATTCTATTTACAGATTTGTTTTCTTAAAATAAAAAATAATCTCAAATATGATTGTTTTTTATCTTTATGTTCTGGAAATTATTTGTAGGGCACTTCAAAAAAAACATTACAACTTTAAAAGCACACAGGTTTTAATCAGATGACTTACAGAATCAGTCAAGGTATTAATTTATAACAAAACATATCAAGTTTTACCTCAAACAGTAATTTTGGTTTAAAATTGGAACTTAATAATTTTGTTTTGGAAATTTTAACTTTATTTTTTAATTACACTGAAAAATAGTATTCAAATATTTATACAAAACTTACTTTCAAAGTTGGAACTCTATGTGTTAATTGAACTTCTTTGCCACTCAAATCAACAGTTCGTCCCTCAGCATTTAAAATGAGAGGCGTTGGCCTGCAGAGGAAATTTTTACATTATAAAGATTCAATAAAATAAAATTAAAACACATCGGATATAATTTGTAGTATATAATATAAACTACAAGTTAAATTTATTGCTGTATTTCTCACTTTATAAGATAATTTTTATAAAATTACATATGTATTTAGATGGAAAAAATGTTTGATGAACTGAGATATGAAATTCCAATCCAGGAAGACTCATTTGACAATTGTCTTTCCTGATTGAGATGAGAAATTTAATCATTTTAGCAAGAGCTCTCAATATTATATAATATAAAAGAAGATTATTAACAAAACTGATAATGCCTTGTTTTTTTTCTGTTTCTACCAAAAAACACAATACTCTATTGAAACCGTCATGCCCCTATAGATTAAGATTTTCAACAAGATTTCAAAAAATACAAATTGGATCAAATAACTGACATCCGTGGACTACTGAAAAATCTACATTTCAATTGCTTGGAATAACTCTAGATTCAATAGATATTTTGGACATACCTGACCTAAGCTGGGTCATCAGAAAGTTAAATTTAAGTTGAATTTAATCCCTGTTAACAATCCCTACAAGGAGAATCATTGTAAACTAAATACAAAGATTTTCCTTATCTGTTGTTCCATCTTACCTGGCACACCATCAAAACTGTTACAGAACAGAAGACAGTCTCTGAAGATCACAACAAACTTTAATGAAATGATTAAAAATAACAAAATAAATAACATAAATTATCATCTAATCGCCCAAGAGCAATTAATTGTGCGATGGTTATGTGAAAATTTCATCAGTTTCAATCCCATACATTACAGAACAGCAAAACAGAAATTTGATCATACTAGATGTATTCCATCCAACAGTAGACAAGGTCAGAATTACCAATAATTTCTCTTCTTCAAAAATTTTTGTCCATATATTCTTTTGTTTTTTTTAAATTTTATCATTAGTATCTCCAAGATCAATTATGTAAAAATGGGATTTTCCCCCACCAGCTCAATAAGATTTTCATCACAACCCTTTGAAACTTTCAAACAGAAAACAATGTACAACGACATCTATTTGTAAGCATGATTTCAACATCTGTAAATGAGTCATTGCTAGGCAACAGTCTATAAAAATCCATTTTGTTGGCCAAACCGTGTAGTGGCCAACAAAATGAATGAAAGAAAAATGCCACAATTAATTGCCCATGGGTGTTTAAATAAGCAATAAGTAATTGAGTGAGTCTGTTTACAAGGAGGAAAAATTAAATGAGGGTTTACAGTAATTAAGTAAATTATAACAGAAGCAACAAAAAGAAATGAACAAAAAAATGCACTCTAAAACAGCATGGTTTTTCAAGTTTAACACAACACAATTTTAACACACTCAAACACAATTTTAAAAAAATCAGCATGGCCTCCTCTCATTGGATGACGGTCCAGCCAACAAAAATTTGTTTGGCAGCAATATTTCATTTTGGTTTGTCTAACAACTACTGTGACAAATTTAGGACCTTTGTGCTTTCATAACTTCTAGGCTTACAAATATCAGATTACTTTAGATGTATAAAAAAATGTTATCTTATGTAGTGGAAAATATGGCAATTTATAAATAAAAATTAACTTACTTTGATTTGTCATATGCCTTCCTAAAATAAAAAAAAAAATACATTAGAACACTTTCAGCTAAAAAAGGTATTTTAATATATAAATTTACATAAAATAATAACTCTAAAATTTTATTTTAAATAACTTAACATGCTTACATAAATAAAAAAAAATTCTTTGAGTAGTATTTTTCACTTAAATACAGTGAAGCTTGATCTACTGTTCCTGTATCAATCGTTTTTCCACATTTATTAGTTGTTTTCTCCATTTGCCCTTATTTGGGACTGGAGAAAACAACTAATAAATGTGGGAAAACAATTGATAAGGAACAGTAGATCAAGCTTCACTGTATTTAAGTGAAAAATCTATATATATAGATACACTGGTGGATAAAACTTAAGAACGGATGCTATTTTCAACAATTACAGTTAGAAATTGAACTGCAGCAGCCTATTGAAATATGCTTGAAATCATGATGTACTCTGTTATGTAAAACTTATGCATATGTTTGAGTTCCACACATATTTTTTTGTGAAAAGTTTTGTTTTATGGATGATAACGCGCCGTGTCATTGCACACAGGCTGTAGAGGAGTGTCTTGACAGCGAAGATATTCATTGCATAGTCTGGCCAGCCCATTCTCCTGATCTGAATCAAATTGAAAATGTATGGGATGCATTGGGGAGCACCATATTGTTTAATATTACAGAGAGCCATCATTTAAGTATATCATTGGAAAATACACATTTCATATGAGATAAACAATAAAACCATCGACGTCATAAAATTCTCGTGTCAACTGTTTTCCTGCATCAGTCATTTTTCCCCTAAGTCCCACTAAAAATGATAGATCGAGGTTTCAAGTTTCACTGTATTACTTTGTTCTTGATTTTGAATGAAAAACTCAAATTATTTATTAAAAAATTTTACACTAATTGATGTAAAAACATAACTATAAAAAGATGTTATGATTAAAAAACTTACAGTTAATAACAATTATAAAAAATGTACAGCTAAAGAACTATTATATATATATATCTATAAAAATATATATATATACATATATTTTTATAGATATTTTGACTACTTTATTGTAAAGTAATACATATATCATTTTATACTGATTTTTTTACAATAATAAAACTCACAATTGATTTGGATCTGCAGTAAAAAGTATCTGACGATTGGCTAATCTGGCTTGTATCTGTGCTGTCAGTTCTGCTATTCTTGCTTTATTCTCTGTTAAACTTGATTTACCACCAATTTCAGCTGTAAGGTCTCCCATAGAGAGCATACTAAAGTCATGAACACTTCCTTTGTGATCACCAAACTTCAGCTAATAAAAGTAAAAGAAAATAATTGAGAAAATAATAAAGATAAAGATTGGCACTATTTTCTAAGTTTTAACAGGAATTTTATTCTCATGAAATTTAAGTTTGATCATTTATAAATTATAGAAAAATTATCTTTAATAAATGTAATGTACCTAAATTATTTCAATAAAATTTTTTAAGTCTTACAAATTCTGTAAGACTTTTCCTCTAATTGAGATGTTATCAGCCATAATGCTTACCTACAATTTTTATAAAAATAAATTGATTAGAAGATTAATAATATTTTGCATTATTTAAAGTTTCACATCCAGACTTGATCTAGGTTCAGATACAATTGCATTATTTTACCAATATTTCAATCAAGTGCGTCATTATGACAACTACTATAAACATGATAAAAATTTTCATCAGTATACTTCATTCATTATTTAATTTAAATCTAATTACTTTTTAGACTGACTGTCTAAAACAGCATTTTTCAAAAAGAAAAAAATTAAGCCAGACATTTTTTAAACTTAAATACAGTCCTGATATCCAAACTCACAGTATCTGAATTCCTGCCACAACAAATCATATTTTGTAATACCCATATTACAGAATATTGGATAAAAATCCCAATAATAAAATATATTCAAAATGCATGCATAAAAAATTTGGAAGTCATGTTAGTGAACATGGGAAGTAAGGAGAAACTCCATTCTCAGCATTTGTTATTGGTTTCAGTGGTATTGTTTGTGTTCTAACATAGCGCATTTTTATTACAAAATTTCAGTGCAGTCTTACAAACTTATTAACAGTTCATTATCTCATTTTTTCATATATTTGCATATAGTAAATAGTAATAAGATTACTATTTACTGCATATTAAAGAAAACATTTCATGTATCATACCTAATAGGAGGTACTAAATAAACACATTCCTTGTATTACTGCTTACAAACATTCTTTAATGACTGTATTAAACATTTTTGTTAAATATAACTGGGATTTGTGGTTCTTAACATCATACTAAAATTGTGGATTGATAGATAAATAGTTTATGTGCAGTGTTTTAGTGTCATTTGGGGGAACTGATTGAAGAACTGGAGTTAAATAAATGGACTGGAAATGAGTTAGAATTTTTCCCATGTTAAATTAAAAACTTGTTGATACCCAATTCCTAAAATTCAAATCATTTTCACAAATTCATTAGATTCACATAGTGGAGTACAGCTGTATATTTACTCAAAAAATTTAATAGTTGAAATAGCATTTCATAATGAGCAGTGAAAAAATTTGTGAACAGAAACTATGCCTTACTTTGTATATGATATGGAATTATGGTTTTTCTTTCTTTTTGGCTAAATTTTTGTAAAATAAATTGACTTAATGATTTTAAAATTTTTATACCTTAATCAATCTAGAAAAATTTAGATTAGATTAATGGCAATCAATGGAAACTATTCTTCTTCCAGAATTCAAAAGAATGGAAAATAATTTCAATTGTGACAGACACCTCACAAAACCAAAGTGAAATTCTTAAATATATGTACTGTACAGTGAAATTCTGCATCTGATATGCCAGCAAACCTGATAAGCCAGTATGCCCAGCTTGTCTTTGATGGGTGTATCGGTGCACTGAGTATTCATCTGTATTTATACAAAACTAGGAAACCAGTGAATTAAAATCAAAAATACTAATTAAATTTTAAATATTTAATTTAAATTAAAAAAATTTTTAACTGGCCTTCACACCAAAACTAAAACCAAGCCAAAAATAAAATCAAAATTAATTAATTAAGATTAAAATCAAATCAACTGAAACACAATATTTCAGAAAGTGTGGATACTTTTTGCCCATCTTGATTGCTTTGGTTATATTTCATCCAGGCAGTCAGAATTGAGTCGCTCTTTATAGCACTTTGTAAAGTGTTAGTTTCGGTTTCAGCTTTGGCAATGACAGAACATTTTGCTTTTAATATATAAAATATAGATATACAGATATGGATAAGTGTACAAAGCACAAAGTAAGATAAAGTGTTCTTGTTCAAACCAACCAAGGGTAGGAATAATCTGGAAAAATTGAAATAGCATGTTAAGCATTCATAAAAGGCAGATTTGTACAATTTTACATGTGAAGATATGTAAAATTGTGTCCAGGAAATCAAAAAAAATTCCATTTTCCAATAACTAACCTGGCNTAAATCAGACAGTCAGAATTGAGTCGCTCTTTATAGCACTTTGTAAAGTGTTAGTTTCGGTTTTAGCTTTGGCAATGACAGAACATTTTGCTTTTAATATATAAAATATAGATATACAGATATGGATAAGTGTACAAAGCACAAAGTAAGATAAAGTGTTCTTATTCAAACCAACCAAGGGTAGGAATAATCTGGAAAAATTGAAATAGCATGTTAAGCATTCATAAAAGGCAGATTTGTACAATTTTACATGTGAAGATATGTAAAATTGTGTCCAGGAAATCAAAAAAAATTCCATTTTCCAATAACTAACCTGGCATATTTGATAACCTGGCAGTGCATCAGTCCCATGATGCCAGGTTAACGAAATGTCATTGCACTGAATACACTTAAACTAAAAATATTTTTAAAAAAAAATTAATTTCTTTAAATACTTTTAACTTACACTTAATGCCTTTTTTCTTTCTTCAATTAATCTTTGTGCATTTGCCATCATTTCTTTAATCTGAAAATAAAAATTAAATTTTAAAAAATATTTTTAAGTTACCGTTCTTAAGAAACTTATTTTAAAAAATTATTCAATTTTGTAAAAATTATGTTAAAATACATAAAATTCCAACAATAGAAATTTTAAATTATTTTATTTTTACTTTCCTGGATGTTATGAATAACAAGGGAAAATATTGAATCTAGTCAAATTTGACCCTCAGAGTTTTTTGCAAATCTCCATGTTTTGAGACATCCTGAATCAAAACAAGTGAAAAAAACCTGACAAAAAATTCTGTGGATATGCACGCATGTGTGTGTTGGCATCTATTTCACTTAATATCTCAGGATGAAATAAAGATTAAGAAACAAAATTTGGCATAGTGGCTTGTATATAAGGGCATTGATGCTATTAATTTTGGTGGTGAAAGATTGAGAGGGTGGGGTCATGTATCTTGAGAGGAGTAGAATTTAACAAATAAAATCTTCATTAACATTTACACTTTTTTTTATAAAACTCATTTATACCCTCAAAATTAAGCCTTTTACCATTTTATAGTAATTAAAAATATAAAAAGCTTTTATAACAAAATCTGATAACAGAGGGCACGCACATAATTTTATTTTTTTGCTTAATAATATAAAAGTTTTTTAAATAAAAGCTCATAACAGCTGGGAAAGTTACACAACTCTCGTTGCTAGGTTTTTAATATATAATAATATTACTTTCCTTTCACATTTACCAAATATACAGGAAAAAAAGGTGATTTATTCATTTAAAATAATAAGTAAAACCCAATCTATTCAATCCTAAAGTAAATCAATCTTCATCCACTTCCAAATTTCCTTTATAGTTGAAACTTTGAATACATGTATATTCCTAATGACAATACACTTTTTGAGAATTTGAAAACACTTTTAGCAATTAGCAAAAAATTAAAATTTCTAAAAAGCTGATAACATATGGTGCTACTCGTGTGACAAACTACCTTGCCCCTTTTTAGTTCTACCACAGATTAACACCCAGATGGGACATGGCTATGGCAAACCGACTTCACTCCACAACTAGCACCATCCTATGGCGACTATGGTAAAGTAATAAAATAAAAAAAATTGATTATATTGGCTACTGGAGATTTTTTAAATTCAAACTGTAATGACAAAAGACAAATAAAAAGACAACTAAAAAACAAAAGTTTATTAACTTAAAGTTTATTTTTACTTAATTACTGTATTTATTTCTTTTTTTCTTTCCAAAGTTTTTGAACTTTCTTTTTCATTAGTTGCTTTAATGAAATGATAAGTTCTCATATTATAGAATAATTCCAGACAATAAACAATTTCTTTTTTAAATATGTTTACATCCATTAAACCAATCCCTATTAATATACGATAAACAATAGTCTAATAAACCACTATTATTATGCAAATTTAAAATTTTTGACACACAATTACTATAAATTTGTTCACATGTAGATAAGGCATTTATCCAATTAGTTGTAGGTACAGTTAATTTTTCAATATGTCCACTTTCTCTACTACCTACATTTTAAAAAACAAAAACACTTGGTCACTTGATAGAAAATTTGCACAATCACTTATCAAATTATTATAATATTTTTTGCAATCTTTGTACTTACTCAAAATTTTTTTAGCTAGCCAATCTGCAACATATGCAATACACTGTCTACTGATTCTAATACATTATTAGACATTAGATATGTTATTTTTATTAATAGTATTTGGCTATTCTGTTAGTTTTTCTAATTCATTCAGGTTTATATCTGACAAGTTTATTAAAGTAAAAATTTCTCCTTAACTTTTTATTAAATGAGTCATATGCATTAAAAAAAATCTTGGATCCATTCCTTAAAATAAAAGACTAAGTCAGATGTTGTATTAAGAGTTTTCTCAAATAGCTTTGTGAGATCTAGGACCTGATTTTTCTTTAAATTGGGGAAATTTTAATCACTTTTTCCATTGCAATCATTAAGAAAACATCACACAGAAAAAGAATTGAATGTCACCCTTCTCATCAATAAATGCTAAGAAAGTATAACAATCTATTGTTAAAGGATGAGAATGTCAACATTCAAACAAATAAACAGGATGAATCTAACATTTCATGAACCAAATATGACACTATCCAACCTGTTTAGATGACATCTTATCGTCCTCCCAGGCCACCTATGACCCCACACCTGCAACTTCGTCTCCAAAACAATCGATCACCTGATCATTTCCCCAGGCTTAGAGAGGATATAATGATGACGCACACCCACTTCGGGGTGATCATCCACTGGGAACAACTTCTCCCCAATCAGACTCTCCAGAGAAGATCACTGGTGTCCGCTCCTTGGTCACAAAAAAGGGAAGGAGGTAAGATGCTTCATGAACTTATGCAAACTCTCTCTCAGTCCCATAACATGTTCTTGGTGAATTTAGGTAGATAGAATAAGCTTACTATCCTTTATACGCAGCTCATTACTCACTATTGTACCTGTACTCATGTAACCTTTTGTTTAGATTTTAGTTATTTGTTAAAATTTTATTTTTACTAAGTTTGTTAATGGTGTCTGTTACTCGGGTAGCGCCCACGCTTTATTGACAACCTCACTCACCCTCCCACTCAACATGACAAGCCAATCCCAAGACCTGGGACAACACACAAAGAAGAAACACATCATCCACAGACAATGTGAGTGGTTTTCACCAAACTGTCGCTGGAAGGCATATGCCTTAACCCTTTTTCCAGCGACAGTTTGGTGAAAACCACTCACATTGTCTGTGGATGGTGTGTTTTCCATAATTTTGAATCTATTGATGCCATTACCTTCATATCCTAAAACTATTTCTCTGTTTTTATCATAAATTTATCCTTTTTTAAATTAATTAATGTACATTTCATCTTGTGATAATGAACAAATGCAAGCTTCGCTTGCTAAGTTCTCTCATTTTTTCTGCACTAATACGATAATGTTTTTGTTAACTCCTGGTTCTAAATTAAAATTTCCTAAAATTCTATGGAGGGTTTACAAAAACCATCCATAGAATTATGGAAGATTATAGAATTATCCTCCAGAGAAGATGGTAAATAATATAATTATAATTTTCCATTCTTGCTTAATTTCTTTTAATTTGTTTATAAAGTTTCAAAACTTTGCATACAGATTGTGAAATAACACTCTAGTTTACTGCATTTGCCGCTAGGGATTACCCACAATATCACATGCACTTAGTGCAGCCAATTTTACTATAGCCATGTCCCATCTGGGTGTTAGTTAAGTAGAAAACAAAAAATATTTTAAAAAATGCTTTTTATTCACATAAATGCACTAATTAAAAAATAAATTTTCTTCAGCTTTCATAGTACTCTTAGTATTAAGCAACAAAAATAAAAGGATGTGGTGGGTGCTCATGGAAAGCCCATAAAAATTGATAGAAAAGTGTAACTAAGAATATTTGTAAACATGCTCACCCATAAAATGCATTGAATATAACTTTTTGATCTACCCTATTATTATTTTTCTGCTGATATAAATATTTATAACATTGTGCTTACAAAAATTATTTTTATACCAAAACTCTCTCATTTGCAGTTGTGCAAGTTGACAATATCATCTGTATTAAATTTCTATTATAATGGATTTAAAAAATTTTTTCAAGTGATTTTAATAAACATTACATTGGTACAAATGTTCAATGATTAATTGAAACCAAATATAACAATAAAAAAAAAAAAAGACACTACATATTTCAATATGAAACTCAAATTCTATAAAAGCAAAAATTTCAAAATTTATCATTACAGATTCAGTATTTAAAATAATCTATCAAATCCAAGATTATTTTTGATTTACTGTCAAAGATTAAAAACCAAATCATAAATTACATATGAAGTTGTTCTGTTTATGAAAAATAAAATACAGTCGACCCCCTATAACATTGTTGATTATTCTGTTTTATATGAATTCCATGTTGTATGAGTCACTTAGATTTTACAAATAGGTGCCGGGCTGTGAACGGCTCATGTATTTGTAAAATCTAAGTGACTCGTACAACATGGAATTCATATAAAATGGAATAATCAACAGTGTTATAGAGGGAGGGTCAACTGTATTACAAGCCACAAGAATGCTTACCAAATTTTAAGTTTCAAGACACTAAGATTTATTATGTATTGACTTCATCATTACACCTAATCCTCAATTTACACAGTAGATTGGATTCTTGTAAATCAGTATTAGGTAAACTGAGACTAATGTTTTTGTGGAAATGGAGGAATAGGCTTCATTTCTTTATTAACCAATATAAAATAAATAATTTAATTTTAAAATTATTAGAAAAATTGCTAACTTCAGGACCCAAAACAAATTTTATTCAGAAACATTTTCATTCTCTTAAAAGATAACCATCAGCTCAGAAATTTACAAAATGTTTTAGAGTGATTATAATGAAAAGAATACCATTACATTCAAACTTTTTCTAATAATTTTGAACATAGTGTCAAGTATGAATGTTTTTTTCTGCTGATTCAATTTTATATTATTATATATAATTTTTATATGAGTGAAAACAAAATTTATTTTGTCTTCTTTGCTTGTTGATAAAAACAATTTTCCAATTTTCTATTTCAGTTGAAAATCATACACCACCTCTTTGGTCTCATTTTTTTCTAATTTATTTACCAAAGACATATCTTGTCTCAATATAATCTGTTAGCAAAACTTGTTTATTATTTCTATTTAATTCATTATAAATTTCTTGATACTGAGTAATGTTTAATGCACAGGGTGTGAAATTGAGACACAGTACAAAATGGACAATATCATTCTTTAAATGTAACTTGAAAGTAGCAATGACATAATTGCAACACCATAATAGTTAGCATAAACCTAAAAGTTAATTTCATTGATAAAAATAGTTCATTTTTAAAAAAGAAATATTAAAAATAAAATACTAAAGAGTATTTTAAAAAACCATATTAAACTGAAACTCTATTCCCCTCAGATGTCCCTAGTTTTGAACTGTTCTGTAAAATCCATTTGTTCAGATATGTGAGTAAAATATGTTAGAGAATGTTAGATTATACTCCATGTGCATATGCTTGAAAAGGTTGCTGCTGCCACATGGTGACAATACAGATCTCCACTGCCACATGGTCTAGATCATTGGGACCCTATTTCTTGGTCCGTCTGATCACCCAACATCATCTCTCTAAACTTTTTTCTTTATGGGCATGTCAACGATCATTCATATGCTACAAAAGTGCCAAGCACGTAAGCCCTGCAAACAAGAATTGCAGATGCCATTAACAGCATGACCTCCTAACATACCGGCCCAGATGTGGGCTTAATGACAAGATCAAGTACAAACTGGATATATAGCAGAAGCATTTGTGGAAATATACTGTTTTAACATAATATCTAACCTTTTCAGAGGCACTTTCTATTACCATTATCTACAGTGTTAGTCTCAGATTTCTTTTCCCAAAATTAATCCACAAAAATACACACATTTGAGGGGAATAAACATCCTTTATTTTTCTGGCTGTGTTAAACTGCAATTATGTAATTAAAGTACTATGTAAATAAAAAATCAGAGGTATTTTATGATTATCTGACACCTGTACCTATAATTATATATGATCATATTATTAGATCAAATATCTGTACATAATTATATTAACAAGCAGTCTTGATTTCAAAATATGAAATTATTTAGTTAATTTAAAATACAGTAGAGCGTCGATTTTCTGAAAGTCAATCATCCGAAAGAATTCCAGTCGGCAAATTTAAATTTTCGCCAGTGCTGTGGCGCTTCAATCTTTGGCTATGTCTTGGGCTACTCAAATATTTTATGCTTTTGATACTAAATTAACATCTGAAGTATAATTTTTTATTATTTTTATATTTTTCAATATATTTATTTTGTTTGTACAAAATAAAAAAATAATTTTTAACGATACAATAGTCTTTGTTAGGCTTAACATCGACGAAAATTCAACGCAAAGCAACACGCAACGGAGAAAAATTTCGACATCGGATACGTTAAACTATTTTTTCGTACGTAAATCAGTTATCCGGACAACCCCAGTCCCCAATTGATTTGGAAAATCAACGCTCTACTGTACAGTCATCATAAATAAGCTCATATAATATAATAAACACATCAAAATACAGAGTAAATAAATTAAAAATTTTTTGTGTGGACAAAAGATTGATATTAAAAATAAGCAACAACAACAAATTAAAATAATATGTTAAAATTACAATATGATTGCCACTAAATTATGTTTAGTAGAAAAAAATATAATTCAATATTAAAATGCATTTTATTTTTATTATTTATAAATATCAAAAACATAAATTTATAAAAATTAAAGACTACTTTTAAAAAATGATCATGCAAACAGAAGTTTACCTGAAGAGCAGTGAGCTGGCCTGGACTTGGCTGTCCAGGAGATGGTATTGCTGTTGTAGCTTCATCAGAAAATTTTGCTTTCTTAAATTCAATATTTTCAGTTTCTTCCTAAAAATATATTTAAGTTAAAAAATAAGAGAAACAAACCTATTAATTATTACTTTAAATAACTTTAGACATCATGTAATAAAAATAAATTCATTTTTCTAGTTTTTTCTTAACACACTGATGCGTCAATTCTAAACATTTAACTATCAAATATAATATGATGGAATAATAAAAATATTTTTCTTCGGATGTGTTTCAAGCATTCAAATATAAATAAAAAAAATGTGAAAACTTAAATAAAATTATGTTTATGATTTGAAAGTCTGAAAAATATTCATTAGCAAATGTGCACTTTTGCAAGTTTATCAATAAATGAAAAACTCAAAATGTACAAATTATACTTCATCTACAAAAGAACTTCTGTTTGGTCTGAGTGAAAACTGAATCCATGTTCATCAATAGCATTATTGAATGTTCTAACCATCTAAACTATTCATATTATGAGTTTTAGAGCAGATTTATTTTTCCTTAATATATGTTTAAAAAAAAAAATTATAAACTATAAAATACACTTAAAACAACAACTGAGAAGTAGGTTAATATTAATATCAAAAACACTCACTAACCAGAAAATCTAGCAATATTTTAAAAAACTTAATAAAAATGAATGTTTTTGACAAACTTAAATCCTCATCTTCAGGCTGAAAAGTAACTTGGAAGATAGAACATAAAGTTTGAAAAAAAACCAAATGTAGCATGATATTAGTTGCCTCCAACACAAGTGCTGTCAAAAATGTTCAGTTTTATTAACTTTCTTCTTAAATACTGCTGGATTTTCTGGTTTGGTGAGTGTTTTTAATACACAATACACTATACATTAATTAAAAAATAAAAAAGACATAGTCGTTTCCAAAAACTTGGATGATCATCATATTTCTTTTAAATGTTCCTTATTAAAAACTTCAGATGACCCGACCTTTCTTTTTAGGCTACGTGGCCGTCCTGGAAAAAGTTCCTTATAACATAGAAACAAACCAATTAAAAAGTAATAATTTTTTTTTTTTTAAATTGGAATTGATGACCTTACAATGTCTTGCTTTTTTTTCATCCTTTTCTGTTTGGGAGTTTCAAATCTTTATATCTACTGAAAATTTGCACTGTTTAATGCACTGTTTTTTGGAAACAACTATGTCTTTTTTATTTTTTAAAGAAAATTTCATCATCCAGCAAAAATTTAAAATTAAAAAAATACACTAATTAATTAATTATCAATTACAATAATGTAATAAATTTAACAAATAACAAAATATTAAAATTTTTTTAAACAAAAGCAGTTTTATATCATATTTCCATATACAAGAGTTGAATGAATAATAAAATATTCTAAGATAGCATTCTGACACATGTGAGGATAGAAATACACAACCACCACTATTTAATAGCTGTGTCTAGTCTACATGCACAGTCTCAGTATTATGTTGCATTGTTGCATAATAGTCAAGTGATAAAGGGGAGCTTAATCAATTTGGTATTGTTAAATCTTATGAGCACTTGAGAGACATTTATGTAGTAATGCTGGAAAGAACTGCCTGTTCCATGATAAAACAAGACTGGCTTCAATAATGAAATAGCAAAGAAAACTTAAAGATCAAAGTTGCAGGTTATTCAATAACATCATTATAGTCCAGATCTACTGCCACCAGACTTCTGGTTGTTCCAAAATTAAAAAAAAAAAAAAGTGTTGGAAGGTCAACACTTCACATCAGATGGCAAAGTTCAAGCTGCCATACAGGAATAGATTGAAGAAAAGCCAAAAAGTTTTCAAGTATTAAATGCAAAAGTGAATTAATTAATTAAACTTTTAGGAAAAGGTCACTGTAAACAGGTCTTGGAGTGCCATTTTCCCTCCAAAAAAGTGAGAAAAGTGAGTTGAAATACAGAAACAGTGAATAAAAAGTGTGTGTAATAGTGACAAAACAAAGTGAAAACATGGAAGGAAAACGCAACAAAATAGCAGTAAAAGTCTTTTTTTTTTTCTCTTTTTATTCTGTTACGGTTAAATACATTTTAAACATTTCTGTATATACTGTAATGCAGTAGCCATTCCACTATATCATGGATTCAGATATATCACATTTTTTTTGGTCCTCCAAATTTTAAAATACCAATTGCCATTGAATTTCTATTTGCAACAAAATACAGTATTTTTACCATTGTCCTTGAAACTACCACTGAAGGTGAAACAACAAATTCATCAAGTTCTAAATATGCAAAACAGGCAGATATAACAATTGTCATTTGTTTTAAATAATTATCTTTTGATATTAAAAATTGCTTATTTGTTAGTTTTAAGTATCATCTCCTCATTTACAAGTTTCTGTGAATTTGAAATTTCACACCTTTATGTAAATTGATGGTATTGTGTCAATTCACATAAAGGTGTAAAATTTCAAATTCATGGCATAATGTGTAAGGAAAAGATTTCTTTACTTCTGAATTTTTATACAGTAGTAACTTTATTTTGCTTTTTAGAGAATTTTTACTCTCCATAATTTTATAAATTTTGTTGGTTCTATTATATGTTCCATATTTATTTTTAAAAATTTTCAATTACATCATTTATAATCTTTACTGAAAAACATATTACATGAATTTTTAATAAGTGATTTATTGTGAAAATAAATCGCTTATTAAATACTGTATAATAAATCATAACTGATATTTTGTTTTTATATGGACAGTATTTGTCATTACATGTCATTGTTAAAGAAACAATGCTAAATGTGTGTTGATGGTATTGATGTTTATGTAAATGTTAATTAATATGATATAACCAAGAATAAAGTTCAACATTGAAAAACTAAGTTTATTTTATATCAAAAACACTTGCTGATGAAAAAATAGAGGATATAGATTGCATAGCATGTATAATCTGTCTAGTATAAGCCCCAGAATTTTTAGTACTCGGTTATATCGTACTTTTTTCTTTGTCTCCCGACAAGCGCGATATAACAAGAAGTTACTGTATTTCCATTTAATAATTATATAAACCATAAATACTTAAAAAGTATTTGGCATCTGTAATTATTCAGTAATGAAAAATGATGTTCTTTCATTCTGATTATTCTGGATGTTTTCAACTTCCTTCTTTTTTGGTTCCTCACGCTTTTGAACACTTTTAACACTAACAAGCATTACATGTGCTGCCCGTACTTTATTCATGTTCTTGCTGTTAATGGCCTTCTCCAGTTTTTTTTGTTTGCTGCTTTTAACAAAACTTGGCCTGTCGCATGTATTTCACTTTTTTCTACTTTTTCCTGGTTTAAGCACTCTTTCTGACATTGATGCTCTATCAGGAGGAAGTGCGCGGCATGAAATTGAAAATCCCCATTCCACATCAGCACTGCCATGAGAGAGGGTCAATGCCGATTTCACTAATTTGGCTACACTGGGATATCTATCATGATCAGAAATTGTTTATCTTTTGATGCTTTGAGACGTGTAAATATTGATTTCAAAATAAATTAATAAATCTGAAATAAACAGATTTTAAATAGTATAAGTATAATGTTTTATTAATGATTTCATAAATAACAAGGAACTTTTTCCTGCAGATGAATAAAGAGCAACATTGTTACAATGTTGTTAACCTTTTCGGAAGTGTGTGAAAATTTTTCCAGGCAGCAATCACATGTTTTACTTTTTACAACACTTAAAATTTACCAAATAAATTAAAAGATTCCATGTGTAAATATGAATTTACATTTTCGTTTACTTTTTTAGTCTCAATTAATGCACACTTATAATCTGCACAAGAGAAGAAATTAAAAAAATGGATATTTCACAAATAAAATAATCACACATTTTATGAAAATAATACTTACTACACAAAATAATTATACTTGTAGTCAATTTACAGATACATTTAGAAATATATAGACGTGATTAAACATTAACAATACGCTGTGAAATCATTAAAATAAATTTATTCTATTTAACTCAAGTTTATGAAATTATTTAAAGATAAATAAAGTAAAAAATATTCTTGTAAACAAGAACTCCTTAATCCAATTGTTAATTAAAACCAAATGATCTGCAAAATTATTGGGCTATAACAAGAATAATTAAATGGTCAGAAAAAAATAATTTGTCTAGAGTAGGAGGTTACGCTACTATCTCGTGTTAATTTTAATAATTATAATATATTGTTGCTCAAATGCTATTAAGTGTGACAAATTTAAACACTTGGTGTTTTTTCATCTTTATTTAGTTGATACTAAATAACTAAATAAATATTCAACTAAATAAAGATGAAAAAATGCCAAGTGTTTAAATTTGTCACACTTAATAGTGTTTGAGCAACAAAGAAATTACAAAACACGGTTTCAAATTATAAATAAAAAAATTATAATATATTTTAAATTTAGAAGCGGCAGCAGTGTTGTCAGCTTGAGAGATTAACCCTCGGCACAGCGTGTTTTCCCTACAAAGGAATTTTCTTAGAAAACAGCAAAAAACGTAGAGACGCTTAATTAAAATACTTATTTTTAATCCCCATAGATAGAAATGCAACTCTGAAGAACTAAATTTTGGCTAATAATGACAATGTGGCATGAGTACATAACTTTAATTGATATTGGCTCAATTTTGGCTTCTGAATTTGTAATGAGAGGGATTTTTTAAGTGCACGAAAGATTTTACATACATGAAAGGAATTTTTGTTTCCTATATCCTAACAACACTAAGCGGAAGTTGTAAAAAAATTTGAGTCCTGCTCAGGGCCGAGATTTTCTTCCAGAAAATTCTAGTCCGCTAGTCCAATAATTTGGCAGATCGTTTGGCTTTAAAATTATTTTTGATTGGTCTCACATCTTAATTGAGCATGTGGAAATGACCAAAAAAGTGAGAAAAGTGAGAAAATGACCTGAAAGGTGAAAAAAGTGAGTGACTCCGAAGCCTGATGTAAATGAAGATAATGTTGAAAAATGAATATGTATGATTAAAATAAATCATTTTTTACTATTTGTTAAAACTGGTCACATTCTAACTCCTCCCAAATTAATTTTATAAAAATAGGATCATATTTAACCACTGGGATCAAATGGAATTGTATACTATTTACAAATATCAAAAAATTACTTTAAATATTCCAATAATCTAAAATTACAAGGATTAAGGATTAATTTTATAAGGATTGTAATTCATTACTGAAGATATTGATTCGAGTTGTATATTAAAGAATTAAAAACCATATAAAGTATTCTTATACTTTGGAAACACAGTGTATTATCAAATAAAACAGAATTATTTGATAATGTAATATATTTCCAAATTTTAAAAATATATTGAATATTTAATATTAGTGGAATAAGAACAAAATTTGTTAACAACATTTTAACATACTTTTGTTTTTCTTTTACTCCTGTTTTTAATTTTCAAGTCATCTATTGTAGCAAATAACTGATCGGCCAATTTTGATGCTTTTGATTCTTCCAATAATTGTGATAATTTATCTGTTTAAATTTAAAATTTCATTAATTTTCAAATAAAGACTATAATTGAAATATAGTAAAATCACTCCTTACCTGTAGTTTTTCTCTTGTCATATCCAGAAGATAAACAATTCAGTGCAGCAGTTACGAGAGTTTGTTCTCGAAAACCAAGAAATTTTTGAACAGTGCGATCTATCCAAGGTTTTAGATCATCCAGATCTCTTCGTGATAAAGCCATTGCTGTAATAAATAATGTAAGTTTTTTTTAATATTTAAAATCATTTTAATCTCTTTTGTTAAAAGTAAAAATTAACTTAAATATATTTGAATATTTCAAATAAATTACATTAATGAATTTGACAGATTTTAATTTAATAATCAGTCAAATGTAAAATTATTCAATTATAAATATCAACTTCACAAAACCCATTGTACTGACACTAAGTCAAACAATCACCATAATTCAATTGGGCTATTAACATGCTATAATTATTAATTATAGCATATTAATAGCCTGATTAATTATGATGATCATTTGGCTTATTATTCAATTAATTAATTGTAATAAATTGTTATAACTTGCAATTTTGACTTTAGTAGTTCTTTAACTTAGAGTTATATTTTATTAGAAATTAGATAAAATTTCTAAATAAAAAAAGATGTTTAAAATTGATATGAATAGACATTTAGGTCATGCCACTCAAATTATAAACATATATTAAAAGTTAAAAAACAATCTGGTAATTTTTGGTAATTAATGATATTTTAACCACTCAACAGTGAGGGACGAATATATCCATCCAGGGTGATCGTGTGGCAGTGGTGCGGGAAGGATATATCCATTAAATTCTTTTGGGGTATCGCCAAAAACTAGCCAATAACTACCGCAAAAAAAAATTCACCTAAAAAATGAATTATGTAACAATAAAAAAAAACTTTTCTTTACTAGACATAACTGTTTATAAAATCTTTTCCCGAAATAGTAACAAGAAAAAACATGCGGAAAAATACTTTAAGAATTTCCCATGTTTATTCTCCACTACTTTGGAATAGCACCATACCTGACTATTCCACTGTTGAAAGGTTAAATAATATGAAAAATAAATTGACTGTCTCTAAATGAAGACTGTCTCTGAGTTGCTGATCCAGATTAGCTTATGAGTCACTTTTAGTTCATATTTATCTATATACAAAATACAATGGTGCCTTGTATAATGTACTTAATCTGTTCCAGGTGCACGTCCGTTAAGTGAAAAGTCCATTATATGAAACGCATTTTCCCACAGAAATGCACGTTAAAACATATAATTTGTTCCACAGCATAAAATAACCGTACTGTACCATAAAAAAAATGAAAATGGAGCAGTCACCAATTATGCCAAGTAGTCAGATGTTGTGAGGAGGAGGTGGAGGAACACTTTCTTCACACATTCATACAAATACAGACTTCTTACACATTGCAGCAGGTCTCTTTTTATTGTTTTTTAATCAGAGTCAGATTCAGGAGAGGCTACTGGAGCTTGCAGGGTCAACTCCTCATTCCATCCTTTGTTTTTTGGCAGCTGGCTTCTTGAAAAATATGTCCAAGGTGGTCTGTTTCTCTCTCTTCTTCAACACCTGTCGGAAATGACGGGCAAGGGTGTCATTGTAGAGATCATTGATCCTGTTGGCCTCAGCTCTGTTTGGATAATGAGTGTTGGTAAACTCCTTAACCTCTCCCCATTTGACAAGGAAGTTTTTGTCAACTTTCACTCCTTCTGATGATGTCTTGCTTTGTTTCAATTGAAATCACCTTTCTGTTTTTTTTAGAAGCCATGATTTGCACAAGACTTGAATAAATGTAAATACCCTGCACTGAGGTAATGTACGTAATAAACAAGGGAGCAAGCCGAATCCCAACGGGAGCTCTGTACTTCAGATATACGAATAATATATTCTAATAATACTAATATATTATAAAAATAGCAGATTGTCATTGGCAACGGCAAAAGAGTGGAAATATCACTCGCGCTTGTTCGCAGAAAGTCCATTGTTTGCTCATGTAACTGCTGAATGAAAAGTATGTTGTTCGCAGCCAGTCTGTTGCTCGAGTCAAGTAACGGCCAAACAGAAAGTCCGTTGTTCGCAGTGTCCATTATACGAGGCACCACTGTACCTAAAACTTCTACCCAAATCCTTCAAGATCAGTAGAAAAAAATCTAAACATTCTCAAAAGCTGGAACAGTCGATTAAAAATCTTCAGTGATCATTGATTGTTTTATATTGAATCATAAAGTAGATTACAATGAATAAAAAATAATTTTGTACATTTGGTACTTTACAGCAAAGCTCATTTTACATTTAAAATTAGTTTATTGGAAGTAGTTCAGTTCAATCTATAAGATGATGATAAACACATCTACTTGACAGTCATTTGAAAATTGGTAAAATTATAACTCTGAATGAAGTGGTTGGAACCTTAACATAGCCACAGACCACACCCATAGGAGGAAAAAGCAAAGGAACCAATGTCACACATGACCCCTTTCCAAGGTATATTCCTCCTAAACTGGCATACTGTATATCTGGAATTATGAAGATCCTCAAAATAAGGGATAAAATTTAAAAGTGAAAGAATCTGGAAATATTTCTCAAAACAATGCTAAAAATCAATTGTTTTACACTTTAATAGCAATAGCTAAAAGCTCATAAAACACTAGAAATACCATTGAACCAACTACTTCAAGGGAATATACTAAACTAGCTGTTACCTGCGGCTTCGCTCGCGCAGATTTTGCAAACAAACCCTATTTACATTCAATATTTCAACAACCATAGTAATTGTTATTTAACACCTACCGCTGAGAATGATGAGAATTGCCGAGAATCAAACAAACTGTTTTTAATTTGATCAATTTTCTGTAATGTTTACAATCATTCTATAATCGAACCAATATGCAAAAAGAAATTCAAATTTAAAATGGTTTGAACATTTGGTTAAAAAATCGAAATATATAAAAAATATTTATAACAATGTCTGAAATGTTATCAATTTAATACCCGTAAGTACTCAATGAAAACTAAACGTAATTAAAAACAAAAAAAAATTGCATCTAAAATAGTACAGTAGAAGCCGTTCTTCGGGTTAAGCCTTAATGCTCTCCGTCTTCCCCCCGCGAGGGGGGAATTTTGAAAAATCCCTTCTTAGTGTGCATTTTCATGAGGTACCCTAACTGTGTACCAAATTTCGTACCTAAGTTCTGGAATTTTCTAGAAAAAACTGAAACATTCTCATTGAAGCGTCACACATTTTCGAAGTCAACCACTTTCAAACCCCATATCTCTCACACCCTTATAGCTATCGAGATGCAACCACCATAGTGCACGATGGGAGACTTGGGGCTACTACCACACAAAAACACCATTCATGTGCAATGTGTAGTTTTGGCTGCAGAGTGACGTATAGGCACAAACACGTCCATTTTTATATATAGATATAGATAATCCTGCAGTTTATGTTGGTCAACATTGACTGCAAAAAACAAACAAAACTGAAGATGGATTTCACTATGCAGAAAAATATATATACAATATACCAGGTAACAATGTTTAGACAGAAAAGAAATTAAATTGCACGTGCAGTTCTGTGGTGGCACTGGTAGTCCACCAGTGAGATAGTGATAAAAAGGTAAACAATTAAGAGTTTGGTGTTATTTTAGATATAGAGGGCAAACAGCAATAGTCCATGAAAAACCAGATTTTTCTTATGAAAACCTCTTAAAGTGGGCAAAAATACCACAGAATTGCTCTGCAAGTGGTCCATAACATTCAAGAATCACCCGAAACCATCTCATGTGTATAATCACAAACTTAATGCAAAAACTTGAAAAACTGGTTCTATCCTTGGTGCCTGTAAGGGAAAAGTTGGTTGAAAAATTACTGCAAGGACAAAACATTTGGATATATCACGAGGCCCCAAAATCAATCAACAACCTCAAAACTGCCATTGTTAAAGCTTTCAATAGTCTCCATAGCAATATTTTGCCAAAGGTCATTCATAACTATTCCACGTGTCTTCTTCACATCATCGCATCCAGAGGCAGTCACTTCGAAAACCTCATCAGTCAAATGCCTTTTATTTAAAGTAGACACTTAACAGTTTTATCATTGTATCTGTTACAATTCTCTTTAAATAAATTATTTTGTTTGTCTGAACATTAATCGTCACCCATATACCTATCATTGTCTTTAAATATCAGTCAATGTTGACCGATACATATTATATACTTCACCGTTGTATGTTGCAAAGGGTCATATACACAAAAACTTCTCTAACTCAAAGCTCCAAGAAGCAGGAAAACACTAAGTTACAGACAAGTCAGAGAACAATAGAGTGAAAAATGCTAATTCTGAATAGATTTTGTATTTTTACCTCTCTTGCACTATATAAAGAATCTTTGACAGATGTTTTAAACAGCCCATGTAATGTCTTTCGGAAAAACGTTCAGCATAAATAATGGAATCAAATAGTTTTGCAGATACATCTTGTGGCCTGAAACATCATCTGAAATGGGTGTTCTACCATAGATAAAACCATCTGCAAAATTTCACAAAAATCCAATAAGCAGGACCACTCTGAATAGAATAAATGTTAAAATTCAAGTTGAACAAGTCAAAAGTAACGTAAATCGGTGTCGGAAACAACGGAAACCTCGGACCTGGAGACATTAAATCCGGATGCTATTCCATCAAGACCTACCGAGTGCTTCATTTTCTTTGAGTTAAAGAAATATTCAAGTTAGAGAAGTTTTACTGTATAGATCACAGGTTCCTTTGACATTTTTTGTTCCCACAGGGGGGTCGCCACTCCCCCTCATTCGAAGCTTGAATCTTACCTTCATTTCGTTATAAACTCGTCTGTAAAATTGTTACCTGTGAACAGGGGAACTCCAGGACTGTGGCTCCCCCTGTACGACTTTCTAAAAAAATAAATTGGTCCTAAACAACTGTTTACGTAATGTTTGTAGTCTACAATTTATTATATATTTTGATGATTAACACTAGCTCTTAATCTCGCGTAAATTCGATATTCGAATTCTAAAAGCTCAAAATCGATCTACGGACGTGTTTGTTTGATACATTCGTTCATTGCACTTCAGGGTTAAGTTTATTTACATACATTTAACGAAATATAAGGCTTTATTAACTAAAATCTATCGTTATTAACGGCCGAGGATAAACGTAACAAAATTTTAATTACCTGACGATTCAAAATGTTTGTTTAATCCAAAATTATTACGGTGAAATAAAGTATTACAGACGATCCGCCATTTACCTATTTTTTCCACTATCCGTCACTAGATGGCGCATTCCGTGATCGTCTGCCACTTTGAATATTTTTAATTAAATAAAACTGTGCCAAAACATCTTAAAATTATTTATATGCAAATTATTTTATATCACATTTAAAAGTTTGGTGTTATTTTATACTTCTGGAATCGAAGACTTGCTTGGGATTCGGGTAGCGCAAATGGCAACTGCACCGCACGGCAAACGGAGGTTGCGCGTTCAAGCCCTGGTCAGTTCTTTTATTCCAGAATGTTCTAAATTATTTATTAATTTATTAAGAATTATAATTATTTAGTTAAGAGATGGCGTCTAACGCCTTATTCTAGGGACAAATTACTTTAATCATTTGATTAGCCAAATTATAGCCCGATCTTTAATTTCAGTAACGTAGCGTTTTAATACAACATCGAACTAATGCTTTCGACCTTACCAAAGGTTCTTAAACTTCAAGTTCTTAAACAAATTGTATTCCAAGGTTTTAGTAATGATGTTTGTTGGTACTAGGGATCCCGGGTTCCCGCTGTTTATTCCCTACAAGAAAAATCCTGGGAATTTTTTTCTCGGAAAATCTCGCATTTCAATAATAATTTATCATGTCAGGTTTTCTTTCTACCATTTATTATACGAAAAGTTGCATTTTGAAGACTCACCTAAGAGAGATATTTTGAGGTTTCATGCTGCATATTATTACCTATATTTTTAAAGTCTTTACTTGTTAGTTCATGTTACATCTAGGGGAGCATTCGTTAATAGCAGTTGCTCTGCGTCTCCGCTACTATGGGAGTGCGCTACTGTTTGAAGGCATTTAGGAACGACGGTGAAAGAAAGAAAGATGGCGGCGCTCGCACTATCAACAGTATCGTGATTGAGGAATCTATAATTCTAAAATAAGCTTTTAAAGACAAAAAAAGAGTCCCAATTGTAAAATTTAACCATAAAATGGATTATTTGTTGAAAAAGCATTCAAAATAGTCACGAAAAAAATTAGAATGCCGGCTACCATCCGAAAAAAATTCGAAAAGACACTTACATCACCGCGTGCACTAACTTGCGCTTTCACAATTTCTAAATTTTCATTCATAAAACCACATAATGGACCCCGAAACGAAACTATTTGACCCATGGAGGACGCCATGTTGCTTTCCACCGCAAACTACTGCTACAAGCGGCCGTTTTTGCCGTTCGACGGCGCGCACTCCGACCGGAATTTAGGAACGCGTTCCGCAGGAATTTTTAAACCGATGTCGCTTGCGCGGAGTTCCGCGGAGGAATAAAAGAACGCACCCTATGTATTGTGTTTGCACATCATTTAGCATCGGAGCACTTGCTGAAAGTAAATATCACTCTTCGCACTTTAGTTTCGAATTCGCATTTATAAATTAAGGAATTTGTAAAAGCTTACATTCCCATTAATATCCTATCGTTTGTAACTATAACTGTGATTACAGTCGACCCCCCTATAACACCCATTAAAACTCCCATTGAAACTCCCAGCAACATTAAAACTTCCAATGAAACGCTTTATTTTACTTTCATCTTATAATGTAGGAGAACATAAATTAATTGAGCCTAACGCGTTCGTATGGATGAGATTGGCCCTAAACTTTCAGTTACTTACTAGAAAATAAATTAAATTATTTAAATTTATGATATTCCTGTATGATATTTTTTATTCATATAAAATTCTATTTTACTATCTCATCCCGGAATTTCCTGGGATCCCGGGAAAAAAAATTATTTTTCCCGTAATCCCTCTGGAGCCAAATTTCCCAGGAAATGAGAAATCCTAGTTGGTACCAGTAATTAAACAAGAAGATATTGTTATGTGTAAGTAACAAATATATTTACAGTCGATCGCTCTATAACGCGGGTTTATGTAACGCGGATTCGTATATCGTGGAGAAAATTGCGACCGCATTCGTATAAAGACGCTAACAGAGACTCGTAAAATGCGGTAAAACGTCATCGTCGACTTGTGTCGCGACAGGATTGGTCGAATCTGGACTAATAGTGAACGAGCAGCCGAACTACTTACACGTTAGGGAGAGTTTAGGTGGATAAGTTGAGTTCACTATCGTCTGTACAGTACAGCTCTCCCTTAATAGTCCGACAGGTATGGGAGCAAAGGGATGTTGGATTACCAAAAGTGTCCGGATTACCGACATTAATTACATATTTTGCATTGTTTTGCTAGCAGTAGCTTACAATATTCTCTACTCCAACTGTTCGAACAAAATTGCTCATAAAAAACACACGAAATGTGTATCGTCGTGTAAGAATTGGATGGGGAGATTCACGTCGCAACATGCTTCTGTGCAAGCAGACACATAACGGGGACGGGTACCTTGACGGGACANAGTTGGTTAAAAGCGATATACTAATATACTAATTACATGGGATATACTAATATACTATACTAATAATGTATTTTTTCATATTTTTCGATTATCCGTTTTTTTCAGTTATCCGAACAACCCCAGTCCTCAATTGAGTTCGATAATCGATGCTCTACTGTATTTTTTTTTAAAATCAATCTTTTAAAAATAGTAAAAAATTTTTTTAAAAAAGATGATATATTTCTACCCCCTCACGTGTCACTCATTAGCGAGGTTGCGGCCGAAGTTTTTATCTCTCAAACGTGAACGTCGAACGTCGAGCGCCGCTATCTTGTAAGCCGCTTACAAGATAGCGGCGCTCGACGTTCGACGTTCACGTTTGAAAGATGAAAACTTCGGCCGCAACCTCTCTATTGTATTACATTCAAGTAAAACTCACTCAGCAAAACGTAAATCAAATCACCACACCTTAAGTTGCTAAGAAATTTAATAAAAAAATGCAACAAACGTTTTCAGCCAAATCTGTTGGCCATCATCAGATTAAGTGATTGATAATAAAGATTGACAGTCGGTGTAGGGAGGGTAAGTAAACGAATGACAAGGAATCATTCATTTTTCCCAGGAAGTTAACGGGTGGTCCTTTCGAAGAACGAACTGTGGCCAACTTACAGAATGGGTGCGTTTACTTTTTGCTAGCTTCCAAGCTCGCCGAGCTGACACCTAGCGCAGCCTAACGTCATACTAGCACGCTCGTAAAAGTATACACAGTAATGGTCGCCGTCATCATTGAACAAACTCCAAGCTCGTTGTAAATTCTCCGAGCACACCGAGCGCGCTAAGAATGCTAGCAATGATGTCACGGGTGCGAAAAGTAAAAGCCGTGCTCATTGGTAGGCAGGACCGGCCTTCTCTATAAAGGGGCCCGGGTGCAAGAAACTATTTGGGCCGTACATTTTTTGTAAAATAAAAAAAATTACAAACACGAACATATATTAATGCATGTTTATTTAAAGCGTGATTTTGTTCTTGATAATACATGAATTACTTCAGGAAAATTATAATTTTTGCAATTTCTTTTTCGATGCTTAATATAGCAAATGCATGAAGCGTTCTGCACACATGCTGGATCGAAGATAATTCTTTATTAATTTTAATTTGCTGAAAGAGCGCTCAGCGCTTGCTATAGTAACTGACAACGCAAAGAAAAGTTTTAACACGGTTAAATAACTCATTATAATTATTATTTAGTATGTATTGCATATGTCTTGTGCGTTATTTACATCCCTTTCATTCAAAATCAAATCCCGTAGCAAACCAATTTCCTGGATTAGGTTTTCATCTACATCTTTGTTATAAAACTTTACAAAGTTTTTGGAACATTTTTCTAATTCGTGTTTTTCTAAGGTTTTCATATCAGTGATTAATTTGAAATCAGAAATAATATTTGATATACTTTTAAATCTATTTGTACAATAACAGTATCAATTAGAGTGTTAAAAAAAATAACATCTAAAATTACTCTACCGGATTTTCTAAAGCTTCATCTGCTATTTCGGAATATAACCTTTTCCCTTTTCGTATTCGTTTTTCAGGAAAATGTTCTGAAATATTCAAATTACGTGCTAGCACTTTTACTTCGTCTAAAAATGTGTTAAATTTTCGTTCTTAAATTTTGGATTTCAGTTTTAATTTTATTGACTAAATTAAAAGCCGNTCTTTTTGTTCACCTGTTATTATTTTTTATATAGAGATAAATTAAATGATAAGGTATTTTATTAATATGTATATATTAATAAATAAGTCGACTTCTTTCCTGAAAAAATGAGTTCACACCTCAAGGTAAGCTGGTGGTGTGAACTCATTTTTTCATTTAGGAAGTCGACTTATCAGACGTCTAAACGAGTGTGGCAAAGAAAATGTATGTCTATTTATTCAGTGGTGACGAGTATAGCACAGTTTTTTTTAACATTAATTCCTATGAAAGTCAGCCGGGACCACACAAAACTGACTACTTAACCGACGGTGTCTGGTTATACCTATGACGCCTTATGCGGACTCGACTGTATTATTATTTAACGAATGCTTAATATTTTGAATTCTTTTGCTATGTATTCAATATCATTTTGCAGATGGCCCAGATTTGGAAGACTCACCATAGTAGTATTAATGTTAACAGGGATTATCATGTACATAGTTGATGTAGTTTCGAACAGATATTACGTGATGTTTGGAATACCTGCAGCTTCTGAGTATAAAATTTTAACTTTTTTTGTTATTTGATAATGTATGGTTATTACTAAAAGAAACTAATTTATATTTTCGTTTATTATTGTAGGAAAACCTATAAATATTTCGCTGATAATTATACTAAACCATATTATTCCCATCTTGGTATTTATTGTTTTGGTGCTTTAATTGGATATATATTAAGAAATAAGAAATATGTGACATTTGGAACGGTATACTAATTTTATTTTTCCTTTATATTTATTATTATTATATACATATATACACGAGTAATTATTTATTTTGACATGGGCATAATTCCGGCTGTAATTTTAGTCACATTTTAAAATTTTATTTTTCCTTTATATTTATTATTATTATATACATATATACACGAGTAATTATTTATTTTGACATGGGCATAATTCCGGCTGCAATTTTAATCATATTTTTAATGTTTTTAATGTATTTAATTTAAAGTATGTAATATTCAACGGATGCTTGTTATTTTGAATATCTCAGATTAGAAGTGTTTCGCCCTTGTACATAGTACATTCTCTTTAACAATAGATTTTTGCTCGTCATCTCTCTCCTTTCGAGAAAAAAGTTTTAGAATTGAAATGACCTGACATTCGGTTTGTATCGGAAGTTTTCATATACTGCAGTTAATCGGATCCTCTTGCTTTTTCATATTGCAGCCAATAACTATACCTGCTCGAAGTCGAAGATTAATGGGAAAAATCTCGACTTTGAATTAAAGATTCTCGAGTTAACGCATTTAATATATAAAATTTTCTGAAATTATTTCGATTCGTTAAGTTTTCAATTATCGAGCCTTTTCCGAAAAATATGCTTGCAGGACAATTAATCTTTAATATCGGATGACACTGGCTGTTGGTCTTTTCTAAGTGTCAAAAAATACAATAAGAAAGAAAAGAAAAGAAAACAAGAAAAGAAGAATTTAGTAAATTGTATTATTTATGTTGCTGTCCAGTGTCTTATCACGGGCGCTTTACTTTCTCCGTTCAGTGACATAGTCTATCAATAAAAAAATGTTGACAGAAGACGTTATAGGTACGATTTGTGTTGAACAGGGAGCCATAGAATTTATTTATCTTAATCTTCTACCTTCAAATATAATATAAGTGTATGTATATAAGGTAAGATTACGGACCTACTCAAGTGAAAAAGGTAAGCAAAAAATACGTTCTGGTTTCTACAATTTCGGCCTAAAGAGATGGTATTATACCGAAACCTTGTATATCGTGTTTGGGACTGCTTTGAATGAATAAAGGTCAACTTACGTTTGCGAAAATTTACTGTATATTTCGAATTTTTTCAATTATTTTCTATCATAAAATAATGCCTGCCAGATACTTGTACTATCCCGGCTGTTATATATAATAAAGGAAAGGTATCGGTCAAAAACGACTTTCCCTCAAATCTTTTTTATTTTTGGAGTTAGGACATCCTGAAACCTGAAAAAATGCCTAAATTTGTTCAACTCCTTGAAGCTTAATAACTCCCGTGCTTTTTTTCAATCTTTCTGATATTTGACAAGGTAGTTTTCTTATTGTGGAAATTAATTGTATTAATTTTTCTAATTAATAGTCGATTGAGAATCAAGGGAGTTAAGGGAATCGTGTATATCTCACGTTGGGTACACAATACTTTTAATTTTCACTGATAGTTAAATATTGGTTGAAAATAAACTATTAATTCCTTTAATTTAAAAAAAATTTTTTTTAGCAACAAAAAAGAATTGCATACTTTTATTATATTTTGCGCCTGTCCTTAGTTTCCTATTAAATGGATTCGTATAACACGTTTTTCTGCCGTAACATAACTACAGTAATATACGAGGTTTATTTGTACAGTAGAGCCTCGATTATCCGACCCCCGATTAACCGACACCTCGATTAACCGATCGTCCTAGTCTGCAAATTTCAAATTTCCGCTAATGATGTGGCGCTACAATGTTTGGCTATGTCTTGGCTACTTTAATATTATTTTTACGTGTTTTAGCTGGCAACACTGGATCGACCATTAAAGGGAGCCAGTATTTAAACGAGGCTTAATTTTCTAATTTTTAACGATACAATAGATACAAACGAAATTTTTAAAAATAATAATCGTCGCATTATTATTTTAAAAAATTTTTGTTAGGCTTAACATCGATGAAAATTCAACGCGAAGTAGGTTAATAGCGATATACTAATATACTAATTACATGGGATATAATAATATACTACACTAATAATGGATTTTTTCATACTTTTTGGTTATTCGAGTTTTCAATTATCCTACAAACCCGAGTCCCCAATTGAGTCGGATAATCGAGGCTCTACTGTACTTTCCCTTGTTTTGCGTATATGACGTCTTTTCCACGTAATCAGTTCCAACAATTACACACTTCCCATAGCGTGTAGTAAAATCTTACGAATAAAAATAATCATAGTAGAATAATACACGGCATAGAATAAAACAGATGTATTTGCATTCAATAAATATTTAATATTTAATTAAGTGCAGGCTGCTAACGTGATACATCGCTGTTGACGGGAGTGTTACTCGTGATGTTAGTAAATATCAAAATTTTCAATTCACACTTTTTTTGTTAATTCTCTAAACATTTATTTTTAATACACAGAAATTAGTATCACCAAAATTAAAATTAAACATTTTAAGTTGTCCGTTTATTACGAACTAGCGGGTAGGCACGGCGTTGCTCGGGCAAAAGTAACGATAGCGAAGATTAAGATTATTACGTTATAGTCAACTTTATCCGTTTTCACAAAATGCAAGAATTGGGTCCCCCTGTTTCCAGACTAATTAGAGAATTAATCTGGAAATTATTATTTACTATAAGAGAATTAGAGGGGTCTAAAAATATTTCGATTTTCCGCAAAACGAAAAAAAAACTTCATCTGCGTCTTGCACGTCGCTTTCTCTTAACAATTTCATTGTTACGTAACACTTACATTGTTGATGGAAGTGTTGACCCTGTCCATCTTTCTTCGTGGGGAGGAATTTCGAAAAATCCTTTCTTTGTGTGTGTTCTCGTGACATTCCCAAAATTTGAACTTTCAACTCTTAACCGTTTCGGCTCTGCTCTTATTATTATTATGTTGGGTTTAGTGGGTTATACTCGGTTCTCACCGCTGGATGTGTACTATGCCGGACTAGAGTCAAGGCATAGCAACCAAAACAAAACTAAAATGAAGTAAGTGTGTCAGTGACTGTATTTAGGAATTTTCGAACAATATGGCATATATTCAATATAGTGGCCATCTGTAGTGTGATGTATGTATTTCTATTCAATTGTAATGTTGCCAGGCTTATGTGTAGTGTGTGTGGTATCACACCTGTTCAGGAGTACTATTACACTTAGAGGATGCTTATTGTACAGATACAGTAAGTACCCTATCCATCCTCCACACATGCCTTATTCCTGGGCGAGTTCTGTGTACTTGCTAATTTTTTCAGTGCATGTGTTTTGTATATTGTGAGTGTTTGGAATGGCTATGTCTGTAATGTATGTGATTTTATTGTGTTTGTCAATGAGTGTGATGTCTGGTCCGTTGTGGTAATTTGTTTTATCTGTGATTATGGCTCTGTCATTGTACATTCTGTGCGTGTTGCTTTCAAATACTGTCTGTTGAATATACTTGTAGTATGGTTCGTAAATGTCTACCAAGTTGTGTTTCTTTGCAAGCTCTTGGTTTATTATATTTGCTACTTGATTATGTGTGTATGAATAAGCTGTCTGTGCCAAGAGCTTGCACTCAGAAGTGATGTGTTGTATAGTTTCTAGCATGATGTGACATTTTCTGCATGTGTCATTTGTGAGTGTTGTATCTTTTAGTATGTGTTTTCTGTAGTTTGTAGTATTTATAACCTGATCCTGTATGGCAATCATAAATCCTTCCGTCTCCCCAAACAGGCATCCTCGATCTAACCAGATGTTTGACGCAGTTTTGTCAACAAAATCCTGTACCTGGTCATAAGGTTGCCTGCCATGAAATGCCTTTCCAGCCCACGATTATTTGATGGTGTCTATGCTTTTTATATGTTGTGTCATGTCTGTATGATGTGAGTGTAAGTTTAATGGTGTGTTATTTGAGTCTGCTAGAGTTACTGCTTTATGTAATTGTAATGTTTCTTGTTTCCTGTAGAAAAACTCTCGCAGTGATTGTATTTGCTTGCAGTGAAGGTTAACTAAGTCAATACGGCCAGGTCCGCCATCTAAGGGTTAATTTAATCTTTCTGTGGCAGATTTCGGATGATGTTGTTTATGCTTAGTAAGAGGTGTTCTTGTTTTCCTTTGGAGTTGCTCGAGATCTGTGTGAGTCCAATGTATAACTCCAAAAGAGTATGTGAGTACTAGGACGACATATGTGTTTATTGCTTTAACTGTGTGTTTTGCATTTAACTGTGTTTTGAGAATGGCATTTAACCTACTTTAGTTTTCTTTAATTAATATTTGCTTTATTTGTGTATGTTCTGTTAATTTGGCCTGTTGGAATCCTAAATACTTGTAGAACTCGCCCTCTTCCATGGATTCAATAATGTCTCCATTTCCAAATGCAAAATTTTATTTTTTCAAGATTCCTTTTTCTATGTGAAGTTTTTTGCATTTGTCTAGGCCAAAATCCATTTGTATGGCCTTATTGTATGAGTGTATGATTTGCAGGAGTTGATGAAGTTGTTTCTGTGTGGATGCATAAAGTTTTATGTCGTCCATGTACATGAGATGTGACAGCGTAACTGTGTTGTTTTTTCATGTATGATATTGTAGCCATAATGCGTGTTGTTTAACATGTTGGATAATGGGTTTAGGGCTAGGCAGAAACAGAGAGGACTCAAGGCATCTCCTTGAAAAATTCCTCGTGTTGTATTTAGGTTTCGTGTAGGTGATGCCCTGAGCAAGAAATTTTGGCATATCTTGTGGATTGATGATGATTTGTGTTAACTGTTTAGCTAGTTCCTGGTGCAGTGATGTAAACTTTTTGTACCAGAAATTGTGAATGTTGTCTACACCAGGTGTCTTTCAGTTATGTGTTCTGTTAACAGCGTAACGGATGTCGTGTACGTTTATTTCAGCACAGGGCATAGTAGATATGTCGTGCAAGTTTCTGTTCTTCTCCTCGATCCAGACTGCATCAGCATTGTGTGTAACAGAATTGGACCAAAGAGAAGACCAATAAGTTGTGAGTTTAATATAATAATATAATAGTAGTTTATTTGACATCTATTTTAATACATTATCAAAGGGGGGAAAAACAAATCAATAAATTCGCTTAACTCGAACCATCTAATTTCTTTAACATTTTGTTAAATTTAAACAAATCATCAAATCTAAAATCTAAACCACCACGTAACATTCTTACGTATTCCCAATACATAGCATTTCCGCAATTACTAAACATATGAAAGCACCAATCATTATAACTACAGTTCTGATTGCAAATCATACACTCCAAAGAAGCACTTCTTGACATATAGCAATTTAACTGCAATTTTGCAATCTGTTTTTTCATCCCAATTGGGATTCTAACATCCCTTAAATAATCTGCCTCACCAAAATCCGGTTTAACCGGACAATAATATCGTAGCAACCCAGAAGTATTCAGCATATTCTTCATTTTCTGTAATTCTAATTTTATGCATCTTAAAACTATAGACGGAATTCGTTCTTTCCATACATCAGTTTGCTTCTCGTTAACTATCTCACCAAACCCCAGCCGTTCCAGCCAATTTTTAAAATCCACCCACCATAAATTGCTCGCCGCTTTCGCCCACATTCTTTCGATACTGATTCTAGGTAGCCTTTTCCTGGGCAATTCTAATGTGAGACCTGAAAGGCCCCTGGGTCTAATTTAATAATTTTTATTAATTATGTTAAATGTTGTCACCAAATATTACTTCATTTTTGGTGAGAAAAATAATATTTTAACGTTGGAAAAGGCAGATAACAGATGTTACTTCCTTTCACAGAAGTTAGAACATCCTCTGACTTTCCCTTATCTGGTTAAAATCCCGCTCAGATGGGAAATGTTTACCCCTCATTCATTCCCCTTTCATCCGTTCTCATGAAAGAGTTACTGGCCGATGATTGGTCGAAAATCAGCAGATATAGAGGGAATTTGTCAGAATTCGGGGAGTTCATCGACAGACATAGAGAGTGTCCGAACTCCATACATTTTCCTCCTGATGATCAACGTCCTTAGACGAGTCATATACAGAATAATTCCAGAGTTAGCACTTAGAAAACATACTTGGATTTTGTGCACATATTGATCTCCCATACGAAGAAGTAAATGAACTTTATCTCCAAAGTGTCCCTTGCATACAGAGAAGACGAACGACAACTGAAACAGGTTATATGTTTTATAACGATTTTGTGAGCTCTCTCTCTCGATCGCATGTCGGGTATAGTATAAGTTTATGCCCATATCGTGTATATTAATTGTGGTAGTTATATCTCTCGTTCCTCGATATTTGTATTAGTTTTACTTATAGTATCATTAAATTTACTTTTGTTTGTTTTTAATTAAAATGTCTCTTAATTTGAATCGTAATAAGATCTCTTATGCGTGTTAATCCGCGTATAATAAGATTGATTAACTGGTGTCGGGACCCTGACATTTGGGATAAAGACCTCACAGTCTTGAATCCCTTTTACCTAAATATTACAGCCCTCCCGGTCAAACGAATCTTGACATAAGATCGGATTTCTCGATCCGAAACTTTGGAGACAAATTTCGGATAATCTGTGCCGATTAAGTGGTACGAACAATCCTAACGGAGTTGTACCCCCGGCTACTCTCACACTAATAATCTTACATAATATTTCAGGACTGCTTTTATAAAAACGATTTTCAGTGGTACCCTACCAGTTTCCCACAGAACAGCCACATTCGATGCATGATATCTAAGGCCCAACGTTTTCTTCAGAAATTCTCTATGAATTAACTCAAAATTATTGGCATTAGTCAGACCCCAAACCTGAGCACCATACGACATAACTGAATTTACTGTTGAATCAAACAACCTAAAATGTGGAGCGTACTAAGTCAACCCTGATATATTAGTAGTTTTGGATAATTTTACCAAAGCTCCTTTTGCTTTCCTCGCAGTAATCTCAAAATGATCTTTCATATTAAGATTATATTTAAACCAAAGGCCTAGATACTTATATTTTTCAACTATTTCGATCTCTTGTTTGCCCAAAAACCATTTAAGCTTACTTGATCGTTTGCTACAATTTTGAAAAACCATTATTTTAGTTTTTTTTATTATTAATCAGTAAATCCATTTCAGTTGCGAAACTCCTAAGACCATCAATTGCAAACTGCAATTCCAACGGGCTATCAGCCATAATCACCACATCATCAGCATACAACAGCACCCTGATATAAATATCATCACCTAACCATAAGCCATTAAATCTTGGTATCTCGTTCAATCTGTTTACCAAATCCTCTATATATAAGGAAAACAATAATGGACTTAGCGGACATCCTTGCCGGACTCCTTTATTACAGTAAAAAGGTTCAGTAGTAATACCATTTACCATCAGTGATGCTGAGGTATTCATGTACATCGTTCGTAATAAATTCAATATTTTATAACTTAACTTCAGATCAGCAAGCCTTTTCCATAATTTCAGATGGTTCACTGAATCGAATGCAGCCTGGAAATCCACAAAACACGTGTATACTTTTCGACGTTTTTTAACTAGTCTTTCTTTTAATAGATTCCACAAAACAAAAATATGGTCCACTGTAGAGTACCCTTGACGAAAACCCGCCTGCATCTCTGATATAATATGCTCACTCTCTACCCAAATTGTCATTCTTTTACATAGGATCGTTGAAAAAATTTTGCTAACAGTGTTTAACAGTGCAATTCCTCTATAGTTACCTGCATTGCTTATGTCTCCTGATTTAAAGATGGGAATTATTCTCGCCATTTTCCAATCGTCAGGGTAAATTCCTGTTGCCAAAACTTCATTAAAAATATCCAACAGCTTCTGTCGTAGTCTTCCATCTATTAGTTTCCAGCATTCCATCGGAATACCATCCGGACCGGCTGATTTACCTGACCTTACCCCACTCAAAGCAGTGTCTAATTCTTCGAAAGTAATTTGCCTGTCAAGATAACCTACAGTTATCTTCTTCAAACACACAATTTCCTTATCTAGGTTATCACTAAACAGTAAATTTTTAAAATGTACAATTAATCCAGTTTTAATCTCCTCCGGTATACGGACTTTACTTCTGTCTTGCAGTTTGCGAATGCATTCCCAAAACCTTTGACTTGACTGACACTTTAAAAGCATTTGACCAAAACTGGACCAATATTCCTGTTTCTTTCTTTTACATAGTATTCTAAAATTTTGTTTCGATAATAAATATTCTTCCAGTCTCCAATCCTCTCCAAGTCTCCTCCATCTCCTTAGCCTGTTTTTCATCACAATCTTATGTTCCGAACACTCAGCATCAAACCACTCTGAATTATTCCGACAGAAGTGTTTAACTCCTTTTCCACTATTTCTTAATTTATCCAATATATCAGAGACCGCACCAGTAAGATCCTTTAATTTACTCGCACTATCATCTAATTGTCCCTCCTGACAGATCCCTTGAATTTCGTTAACAAACACCTCCTGCCATTCTTTCTTCCAGCAGCTGGTGGACTGTACCGACTGTCTAGAATATCCCTTATTTTTCACTCCTTTGGCAGAAACTTCAAGATGCAGCATCATATGGTCCGACTCAGTACAATCATCTATNTATCAAAGGGGGGAAAAACAAATCAATAAATTCGCTTAACTCGAACCATCTAATTTCTTTAACATTTTGTTAAATTTAAACAAATCATCAAATCTAAAATCTAAACCACCACGTAACATTCTTACGTATTCCCAATACATAGCATTTCCGCAATTACTAAACATATGAAAGCACCAATCATTATAACTACAGTTCTGATTGCAAATCATACACTCCAAAGAAGCACTTCTTGACATATAGCAATTTAACCGCAATTTCCCAATCTGTTTTTTCATCCCAATTGGGATTTTAACATCCCTTAAATATTCTGCCTCACCAAAATCCGGTTTAACCGGACAATAATATCGTAGCAACCCAGAAGTATTCAGCATATTCTTCATTTTCTGTAATTCTAATTCTATGCATCTTATAACTATAGACGGAATTCGTTCTTTCCATACATCAGTTTGCTTCTCGTTAACCATCTCACCAAACCCCAACCGTTCCAGCCAATTTTTAAAATCCACCCACCATGAATTGCTCGCCGCTTTCGCCCACATTCTTTCGATACTGATTCTAGGTAGCCTTTTCCTGGGCAATTCTAATAATCTTACATAATATTTCAGGACTGCTTTTATAAAAAAGATTTTCAGTGGTACCCTACNAGATAGGTTGTTTACAGTTTTAACCCGCTGAATCTCTTTCTCTCTCTGCCATGCAGAGCATTTCCGAGAGTAGGCAGGATGGGCATCGTTGCAGTTTACACAGCGTGGAGTATTGGTGCACTCAGCACTCTGGTGTCCTTCAATTCCACACTGTGCACATAGGCTTTTACCTCGGCAGAATGTTTGTGAGTGTCCAAACCGCTGGCATTTAAAGCAACGTAGCGGGTTTGGAATATATGGGCGAACTGAACAGCGCAAATAGCCTGCCGTAACAAAAGATGGCAATGACGGTTTTCCAAAGGTGANTCCTTTTGCTTTTCCCGCAGTAATCTCAAAGTGGTCTTTCATATTAAGATTATATTTGAACCAAAGGCCCAGGTACTTATATTTTTCCACTATTTCAATCTCTTGTTTACCCAAAAACCATTTAAGCTTACTTGATCTTTTGCTACCATTTTGAAAAACCATTATTTTAGTTTTTTTATTATTAATCAGTAAATCCATTTCAGTTGCGAAACTCCTAAGACCATCAATTGCAAACTGCAATTCCAACGGGCTATCAGCCATAATCACCACATCATCTGCATACAACAGCACCCTGATATAAATATCATCATCTAACCATAAGCCATTAAATCTTGGTATCTCGTTCAATCTGTTTACCAAATCTTCTATATATAAGGAAAACAATAATGGACTTAGCGGACATCCTTGCCGGACTCCTTTATTACAGTAAAAAGGTTCAGTAGTAATAGCATTTACCATCAGTGATGCTGAGGTATTCATGTACATCGTTCGTAATAAATTCAATATTTTATAACTTAACCTCAGATCAGCAAGCCTCCTCCATAATTTCAGATGGTTCACTGAATCGAATGCAGCCTGGAAATCCACAAAACACGTGTATACTCTTCGACGTTTTTTAACTAGTCTTTCTTTTAATAAATTCCACAAAAAAAAAATATGGTCCACTGTAGAGTACCCTTGACGAAAACCCGCTTGCATCTCTGATATAATATGCTCACTCTCTACCCAAATTGTCATTCTTTTACATAGGATCGTTGAAAAAATTTTGCTAACAGTGTTTAACAGTGCAATTCCTCTATAGTTACCTGCATTGCTTATGTCTCCTGATTTAAAGATGGGAATTATTCTCGCCATTTTCCAATCGTCAGGGTAAATTCCTGTTGCCAAAACTTCATTAAAAATATCCAACAGCTTCTGTCGTAGTCTTCCATCTATTAGTTTCCAGCATTCCATCGGAATACCATCCGGACCGGCTGATTTACCTGACCTTACCCCACTCAAAGCAGTGTCTAATTCTTCGAAAGTAATTTGCCTGTCAAGATAACCTACAGTTATCTTCTTCAAACACACAATTTCCTTATCTAGGTTATCACTAAACAGTAAATTTTTAAAATGTACAATTAATCCAGTTTTAATCTCCTCCGGTATACGGACTTTACTTCTGTCTTGCAGTTTGCGAATGCATTCCCAAAACCTTTGACTTGACTTACACTTTGAAAGCATTTGACTAAAACTGGACCAATATTCCTGTTTCTTTCTTTTACATAGTATTCTAAAATTTTGTTTCGATAATAAATATTCTTCCAGTCTCCAATCCTCTCCAAATCTCCTCCATCTCCTTAGCCTGTTTTTCATCACAATCTTATGTTCCGAACACTCAGCATCAAACCACTTTGAATTATTCCGACAGAAGTGTTTAACTCCTTTTCCATTATTTCTTAATTTATCCAATATATCAGAGACCGCACCAGTAAGATCCTTTAATTTACCCGCACTATCATCTAATCGTCCCTCCTGACAGATCCCTTGAATTTCGTTAAAACACCTCCTGCCATTCTTTCTTCCGGCGACTGGTGGCCCGTACCGACTGTCTAGAATATCCCTTATTTACCANCTTGACGAAAACCCGCCTGCATCTCTGATATAATATGCTCACTCTCTACCCAAATTGTCATTCTTTTACATAGGATCGTTGAAAAAATTTTGCTAACAGTGTTTAACAGTGCAATTCCTCTATAGTTACCTGCATTGCTTATGTCTCCTGATTTAAAGATGGGAATTATTCTCGCCATTTTCCAATCGTCAGGGTAAATTCCTGTTGCCAAAACTTCATTAAAAATATCCAACAGCTTCTGTCGTAGTCTTCCATCTATTAGTTTCCAGCATTCCATCGGAATACCATCCGGACCGGCTGATTTACCTGACCTTACCCCACTCAAAGCAGTGTCTAATTCTTCGAAAGTAATTTGCCTGTCAAGATAACCTACAGTTATCTTCTTCAAACACACAATTTCCTTATCTAGGTTATCACTAAACAGTAAATTTTTAAAATGTACAATTAATCCAGTTTTAATCTCCTCCGGTATATGGACTTTACTTCTGTCTTGCAGTTTGCGAATGCATTCCCAAAACCTTTGACTTGACTTACACTTTGAAAGCATTTGACTAAAACTGGACCAATATTCCTGTTTCTTTCTTTTACATAGTATTCTAAAATTTTGTTTCGATAATAAATATTCTTCCAGTCTCCAATCCTCTCCAAGTCTCCTCCATCTCCTTAGCCTGTTTTTCATCACAATCTTATGTTCCGAACACTCAGCATCAAACCACTCTGAATTATTCCGACAGAAGTGTTTAACTCCTTTTCCACTATTTCTTAGTTTATCCAATATATCAGAGACCGCACCAGTAAGATCCTTTAATTTACCCGCACTATCATCTAATCGTCCCTCCTGACAGATCCCTTGAATTTCGTTAACAAACACCTCCTGCCATTCTTTCTTCCAGCGACTGGTGGCCCGTACCGACTGTCTAGAATATCCCTTATTTTCCACTCTTTTGGCAGAAACTTCAAGATGCAGTATCATATGGTCCGACTCAGTACATCATCTATACTAAAATACAATAGTTTCTCAGCTGCCAAACCGTTTATGCAGAGATAATCAATTACACTTTTGCCTAGGTGTGAGAAAAAAGTATATTTTCCCTGTTCATCCTCTTTAGTTCGACCATTCACAATCATTAACCCTTTAGCTTGAAACAATTCCACTAATTTCAAACCTATCCTATTGATGCATTTATCTTGCGAGTTCCGATACACATTATAATCCAGTAAGGGAAAAACACTTTCCCCCCACTCCATTTCATTCAAAGTTCCTATTCTGCCGTTAAAATCACCCAATAGATATATTTCTTTATTTTGAAAAGAGTCAATCAATGAACCAAGTAACTTAAAACATTTAACATAAGCTTCTATTCTCACATAAACAAAAATTAATTTAATGTTATTCCATTGTACTTCAAACAACCAATCTTCAACGGGACGTACCACCACCTCCTTCAAATTCTTGTTAATCATCAATATCATCCCACCTCTTTTCCGGCCTTTATCAAATATATTAGTTGCATTAATCTTATAAATTTCGTAAGCACTACTTACGTCTGTCGGTAGCTTTCTTGTATTCATTTCACCCAACCAGGTTTCTATCCAACAAGTGATATGATACTTTCTCACAATACTCCAATATTCCATTTCATATTCCGTCCTCCATCCGTTCATATTCCAACTAAGAACTTTTAATGAATCATACTTACTCCTAAAAAAGAATCATTGACACAATTATCCTCTTCCTTATCCTTGGCAGTCCTGCGAATGTTTCCACCTATCACCAGTTTATCACCTTTAAAATATGCAATTTTTCCCTCCTTTCTCGCCTGTTTTAACTTGTCCATCTGTTGTTTTCTCTTCTCTCTACATTCCACAGTGAAGTCCCCCCTTATTCGCACTCCCTTCCTCCAATCCGAGATATCCAGTTTATTACACTTACTCTTCCAACTACTCAGTATATCTCTTTTCGCCTGCATAGAAACACAGGTAACCAAAACCATCGCATTATTACTGGTATTTTTAGTAAGTCAAACACAGTCAACAAGGACATTCGATAAACCAACAACATCCCGAATTAACTTCATTACTGTGTCAAAAGGATTTTCTCTATCCTTCATCTCCACATTAAACAATACCAAATTTCTTTTCCTTAGATTGCTTTCCAGTATGTTAACTCTTTTGGTCAGCATCGTGGCAATTTGCATATTATTACCATCATTTTCGCAGTCATATACAGATTCCAATTTATTAATCCTCTCCGTCAGAATATTGATCTTATCATTCATTTGCACAAAATTGTCTTTAACTATACGTAATTCCGTCTCAATTTTTAGATCTATACCATCCTTCATTTCACTCAACATACCTCTTATTTCTTCCAAGAATAATTCTTGATCCAATTCTTTCTAGTGTCTCTCACTTTAACAGCACTTCCCGTGGAGCAGGAACGCAAACGTTTACCTGGTGGTGTTCTTAATATCTTTTCGCTCTTCTCAAAGGCTATTTCCTTTTCTTTAGCACTATCCTGATCCATACCTTCTTTAATTTTGACAAATTTATCCATAATAAAGCATTCACAAAAAACTTAGCCGCAACAAGTACAACTTTCCTTCCAATAATAATCTATTATTTCATTTCCTGATCATATCCTGTATCGGGTTCATCAGTTCATTTGGTATAAACTGTTTGTTATTTCCTTTCTTTTTTCTCTTTCAAATTCTTATATAATTAATTGAATTTATGCGAAAAACTTTTACGAATTGCTGTGTTTATTGTGTTTACTTTTTATTCTGTAGGTTTTAATAATAAAATGGATTTTCAAAATAAAGTGAGTGCAGAAGACTCTTTCGAAAATATAGTAAATGCTATCGTTCAACTAACATCTGATATAAACAATGATTTCCCAGAAGAAACAGAATTCTCTTCTTTTGTAAGTTACAATTCAATGAAAATAATTTAATAATTCTTATCATCTAAAGGTCTAAAACTGAAAAACACAATCTTATGGAAAGTTTTGTTTGTAATGGCTGCAAATTTTTTATTAATTAATGAATAATGTTTTCTGAGTAATAAAAGAACATTTCGACTACTGTAAGATTATTCTATCAGGAATCAGAATTTTTCACATTTTACAGAATTCCGATGATGAACACAAGTGTAATTTTTGGATTTTTCCAGAAATTAGTCATGGTGAAAAATATCGAGACAAATCATTGAAGAGAGAGTTTATATTTTTAGAAAAATATTCATTGGTCAAACAAGTAATCTATGAAGAAAACGAAGAATCATTGGAGACGATGACGTCAGTATTACAAAAAACCCTTTTGACATTATGTTTCAATCATCATCGAAAATAAGGAAAGAAGTGGAAGTATTGAATAAAGGTGAGGTTACAAAAAGATTATAAAGAATTATCCGACTTATAAAATAATTTTTTCAAAAATTATTATGAAATCTTTTGATGTTAAACTCATTCTGTTTTAATCTATTTAAATTATAAAACTTAATATTAGTTATTTATTTGCAGTCTTTCACATGTGTTGTATGTCGTAGTTTATTATACACGAAACAATTCAAAAACTGATCTTTCATTTCTGAAAAGATTCCATTTATTTCATCAAAAACATTTTATATAATTATTTTTGATATTTAAACAGTAATACGTGTCTGTCTGTTGTCATGTCTATTTCGTTTAATATCTCAGAATACGCTAACATTAAGAGAAAATGTTTGCACAGTAACTTCTATGTAAGGGGCATAGAAAATGAATAGAAATTGAATAGTGTCTATCACTATTCAATTTTGGTAACTAAAAGTCGAGAAGTGGGGGAATAGAAAAAGTACGTGCATAATATTTTTGAGGTTCGTACTTAATGAAGATTTTACATGAAAATATGTATAAATGTGAAATAAACACTTGTGGAACTCTCACAAAGACAATTAAAATTGAATTGTTGTGACTTATGAAAACTTTTATTGTGTTAAAAAGATGCCCTAGTAAGTGTACACTAACTTCCGGTCTAGACCAGAAATCGAGTGATTTCAATTGATATATACTCCTCTCAACGCAATTAAGTAAATGACCAGCACTGGAAACAAGAAACTATTTCTTTTTATTATCGAAGCAAATTTCCATTTTTGAAACTTTATTTCTCAATTCGTCACGATGTCAACGAAAAGTCAATTTCATTACGTGTATATGAACTCATTATGAATTTACATACACGTAATTATGAATAACATCCGGTTTATAAGCACAAAATGACACATTGAAATTAACTTTAAAACAAGAGATAATTCATGAAACACAAACAGAAGAACACTGTGCACTTTACTCTTAATATTTCATTTATTATATGTTTAATTTCTTGATTCATTCAGAANCGTTTAGGTACCCACGAGTCAAGATATTAAGCTTAATAGTCCAATAAATGGCGTCCGAATTCATAGCGCCAATGAATGTATCCCGTATCAGTTCATTCAAGAAAACACCTTACGACGCAATAGCACTTCCGGCGATCACAAATTATCGTTAGTGAGACAAATCTACTTCTCGTTGGCCAGATACTTTTTTCCGAAAAATGTAAGAAATTCGAAAGTAAAATTTTTAAATAAAAACATTTTACTTTATTTTATGATAAAATACATTTTAAAAATTGAACATTTATATGTATTTTATATTATACCCATAATGGGCCAGCTATAAGAGGTCCTCTTAGTGCCAACAGAGCGGAAAGAGTAGAAAAAAAAATAAAATGTTATGAGTTGTTAATCAGCTTCTATAAATTTCACGGTTAGTACGATTTTAACGTATACATAATGGCTTTATATAATATTTTATAATACATTGAATAATCTTTATGAATGAATGAGAAAGATTATACATTGAAAACGAATCATTACTTAAATTTATTCAAGTGTTTGTTTTTTTATATTTAAACCTTAATGGCTGGATATTTAGCTGATTCCTTTAGCACTTCATTTTGAGGATCTTGGTTTATATGAATTTGGAGATATTGATCACTTTGCTTCATCACAAGCCAGCCATTATGAGTCTGGTTACGATGGACGTGAGACCTTCTAGGGGCTCACAAGGCAGAGTGAAAAGTAGTTTTAAATTTGATACAGTAAAATTTCGCAAAGTAAAATTGCATTAACTTGAAGGTATCTGAAAATCCCTGGGACAGTATTTAGGGTTTTGCGTACAATACGATCCGAGTCAAAATTATTGCTACTTATAACTCAAACCTAGACAAATAGTATATTAATATTCTTTGAATATTATAGTGAACATATCTTTATGAATGAATGAATGTTTTTGTGACCATCTGTTTCTTTCTCACAATTGTTTAAATTCTAGAATTTTAAACTGTAAATGTTATAGTGATTATGTCGGCATTTTATTTAGTCTTTTGTAAAATGTTATTGAGTTTAATACTTAACTTTTTCGATCACTTTAATCGACAACACAATATAAAACGCATCTGATAATGAAATAAGCTGGGTTCATTATCTATATACATTTTGGCTAATTATATAAGCGAATGCTACGTAGTAAGGACTAAAGGTAGGCAATTAAATTGCCATCTTCTATTAATTAAATTTAATAATTGCAGACTATAAATTTCCACTGTTGTTTGTCTGTTTTTCATTAATCTCGAACGGAGTTAAATAGATGAAAATCGAGACTAGTTACGGAAAACTTAGGGACCAGAGGTCCCGACTAACTATATATGAACTTCCGGTTTGGATTACTTATTGTTGACGATGTCACAATAAGTAAATTTGATTTTTAGAATTTAATTAATTTACAATATTCTGGAAGAAAAGATCAATCCGAAGTGGGACTCAAACCCACAACTCCTGCTTAGGGCTTGTTTGCATTTGCGAACAAACTTTCACGGTGCGATGAGGGTTTGTTCGTTTGTTGGTTTGAATCCTGCTCTGCACCAATCCCGTACTTTTAATCGAAACTATGAAGCATTCTGTGTATTTAATTAGCAAAAATGCGGCCGAGTAAATAATCCGGCTTATTTCATTGGTAATACCTTATTTTTTGTTTTATGTATCTAAACGTAAAAAAGATACGCGGCTATGAATCCTTCCGTTCCATTATAACCGTGCAAGACCTCTCTCGTTAACTGACACAGGCTCTTATAAAATGCAATTTTATCTGTTCGTAACTAAGTATTTTTGATAAATTTTAATCGTCAGTATTCTCTTTTGTAATTTCTTTTGCGTTATTATTTTGTAATAACGTGTAAAACTGTCAATTTTACAAAATGTAATCAAATGGGCAGTTTTATTTAAAGAACGTTTCAAATTACAGCTGTCCCTTGATAATCCGACAGATATGGGACCAAAGGGGTGTCGGATTATTAAAAGTGTCCGGATTACCAAAAGTGATTACATATTTGGCATTGTTTTGCTAGTAGTAGCCTACAATATTCCCTACTCCAACTGTTCGAACAGAACTGCTCACGAAAAACACACGAAATGTGTGTCATCGTGTAAGAATTTGGTGGGGAGATTCATCTCGCGACATGCTTCTGTGCAAGCAGACACGTAACGGGGACGGGTACCTTGACGGGAGGTGCGTCGGACTACTGAGCATGTCGGATTACAAAACGTCGGACTATCAAGGTACAGCTGTGTACTGCGATAAAATGTCTTTAGTATTATTCGTATTAAGTGCACTGCCATTATTCGTAGCGGAATTTCTTCACTTTTACTTATCAAAAGTGCATATTTGTACCCCACAAACTTATAAATAATGCCTTAAGACAAGCGATCGATGCATTCGGTGATTAGACAACTTATTATATAATATACTGTGTAAGTTATCCAATCATCCACAATAAGTTTTTTTGAAATAATAGTAATACTGTATATGTTAAGTTTTTATATGACCAATATTTTTATTTTAAAAATTGTTAATTCTTCTCAATTTCAGGCCATGTACGCTCGTTATTTACCTTTACTAGTGTTCGGTGCCATATCTGCTCTGGCGGCAGTGGTGATGATTTTTCTGCCCGAGACACTGAACAGAAGTTTGCCGGAAAGTTTGGAAGACGGAGAAGAATTGGCCACGTTACCCGGGTTATGTCAGTGTTGCGAGAAGAGAGAACAGTGAGTATGCAATCGAATTTGGCCCGCGAGTCAGGCGTGTGAGCGAATT
>NW_019384450.1:722627-722933 GCF_000671375.1 Centruroides sculpturatus | reverse complement strand
TCTTCTTCTTCTTCTTCAGCTTTTCCCACACTATGTAGGGTCGCTGTTTCTGATGAGTCGTCTCCACTGCTCCCTGTCCTGGGCTGCCTCCACATTCAGATGCTTATCTCTCAAGTCCTCCTCCATAAGATCCATCCACCTTTTCCGCGGCCGTCCCCGCAGCCTCCTCCCCCTTACTTTCATCTGCATAACCCTTCTTCCCACATACCCTTCTTCCCTCCGTACCACATGACCAAACCATTTCAACCTCGCTTCCTGTATCTTTGCTTCTGTAAGAATTGGGTGGGGAGATTCACGTCGCGACAT
>NW_019384450.1:717862-720060 GCF_000671375.1 Centruroides sculpturatus | reverse complement strand
AAAGTGCGGTAATCGTGGCAAATTTGACCCTCCGGGGTTTTTACAAATCTCCGACAGAAAAAGATTCCTGGATTTGCGTATGTTGGAGGGAACCACTTATAAGGAGCGGTGGTTAAATAAACACCTTTTCAATGAGAACCGAAGAAAAGTGAGGACCGATTTTTGATCCCCACTTTATATCAAAAAAGACATTCGGAACTAATTTCTACGAGTCTAACAGCTGGGACAGATCTTCAATAAATGAAAAAATAAATAAATAAAAATAGGAAAATATAATTTCGTGTTTGTCTCTATCGCCAGGGAGAAAGGCGATTTATAGGAAATTTTGTTAGCGTTATTAGGCTAAACGGGATTTAATAGGAACACTTCGACACGATAATGCATTTCTCATATACGAAGGATGTAAATTTAATAAGTACAACATCTAAATTAAATTATAAAATGATTGGGATACGAAATAATTGAACGAATAAACAATCCAAACAATTTCTTTTGTAAAATAATAATAATTTGGCCAATTGTTGGAAATCCGCATCTAAAAATGGCAGAAGAAATAAATCTTTTTCACGTCAAATGTCCGATTTGTCTGGATGTTTACGTCGACCCGATTACCCTGTCTTGCGGTCATATCTACTGCAAGTCCTGTATCGAGAGTACAAGAAAAATCTGGAAAAACTGTCCGATGTGCCGAACTCCGATAGGCAAAATTAAAAAGAGAGACGATCGGGTCAAGGAGGTGAAGAACATCATGGCCACACATTACGCCATCTGTCATTCGTGTGGGGAAACGACTCTCTTATCCAGACTACGTGAACACAGGACAGCGTGCGAAAAGACTGCCAGAATTTTCAACAAGAGAACACCCACTGGTGCGAAAATCATTCGATGTGGATTGTGCCAAAAGAGAATCGCGCCGAACGGACTGTTAAAGCGCCTGAATAACAAGAAGAGACGTAGACATTCGTTGATCTGTCCGACGTGCGCTTTAAAAAAATGCGACTAAATCGAGATCGTCGCATCGTTTAAAATAGACAAAGCGAACAAAATTTTCAATGTATAATTTTGAATACAACGCTTCGTTAGGCGAATCAAAATGAAAAATTCCTGAATTTTGAATCATTAAAATTTGATTTTATTATTTACAAATAGTTTCTTTATTTACAGCGAAAAAAAGTACACGCGCTACTCGTATTTACATCCTTTGTATATCTGTTCGTAATAACAACTTTTTATGTTTTAGACGGGCAATTATTTATCGTGACGTGGTCACGATGTCGGTCCGTAATTTTTTTCATCGTATTTTTAATTTATTTAATTTAAGTTAGGCAACGCAACACTTGGGGACGATCTGCCTAGGGGGAATGCCTTCCGGGAGGTGTTTTTAAGGGTAACTGGCCCCTATTCAAGCGTTACAGACGTGGAGAAAACCCGGAAAACTCCACGTGGCCATGGCCCGACCGGTGGTTAAGCGTTGTCCGTACCCCGAACGCTGGGTACGGAGACTGCTTGGGTTTCCGCCTCGCACGGACGGGCTGGTCACGTGCTGAATAGGTGCCAGTTATGACCATTCCATCTATAAGGCCGGCAAATCGGACGCATGCGTTCATATTCTCATTCTCTCGGAGTATATAGCCTATATGAGTTGTACATAGCGTTGCCACCTGTCCGGGTTTGACCCGGAAACTCCGGGATTGAGTGAGTTATCTCCGGGCTCCGGGGTTAATTAATATTTCTCCGGGTTGTGCAAATTGAAATGAATATGTACAAAATTATATGCAAACCGTCGCATATATTTTTTCTCCCGTGTACCGAATTACTAGTGTGGTAGTCGTAGACTTAAAGACAGTAGCGTAGCGTAGGGGGCGGCAGGGGAGTCCGATTGAAATGAGCACAGAATAGTGTTACCATCCGACTCGCCGTCCGGGAATATCGTGCGTAACCTGCCGACCTTTTTATTTTTTATTTTTTTGCTTGTACTGTTCATTCGTAATCATATGCACCTCCAATATCCAATAGAGCTAGGTCACTTGCGTTACTCCAATCCAAGTCTCCCTAGTCGCTAACTGTAACTGATTTAAAACCAGCATGCACTGCAAATTAATCTTCGCATTGCAAAATGATACACGCATGCGTCAGGAACTTCTGTTCGAACAAACCTCACCTGCCGTCCGGGTCAGCGATTTTAAAAAGGTGGCAAC
>NW_019384450.1:707482-717181 GCF_000671375.1 Centruroides sculpturatus | reverse complement strand
AGTTGCCCCGCGTATAGGGGCTTAAGTTAAGTTTTAAAAAAATAAAAAATAAATTTAAAAATATATTATTTTTATTCAGAAAAGAAATGGTAAACACTCAAAATACATATTGTTAAAATTGTAATTGTTATCCTGTTACGAATGTTCTGTGTAGTCCAATATAGTAGTTTGCAACAGGAAAAATATTCTCTCTCTTAGCAACAAATGTATGAAGTTAATCGTCGAACGTGGTGATTATTTATGCATTTTCTACCTTATATTTATGATATTTTTGTAATAATTTATTTTCCAGAGAAAGCAAATAGTCATTTGTAACATTACTGTAAAAAAAAAATAGTTTTCTTTAATTCAAGTTATAAATATTATGTACTGTTTATATTACTATTCTGATTTAATAAATATTTTAACATTTCAAATTGCAATATAAATTATTTAAGTAATATAAAAAGAAGTAAATAAAATAAAAATAAAAATTATTACTATTTAAAATTAAAAGAAGAGATTTAAGCATATACTTATTTAATATAAAATTCATTTTAATACAATAATTAAAAATAAAGTATGATTTATTTTTCATTATTTACATTACATTTATCTTCATTTTTCACTTGTCATCTTGTCCAACTCTATTTATGCAAATTGAAAATTTACACACAAAAATCGAATTTTTATCGATAAAATTATGACTTTTAATTATTTTTAACTTTAATAAATCATTATTTTATTCGGATCAATTTTGAAAATGTTTCGAAATATTTTTTTAAAAAAATCTTGTTTTTATCCATTTTTTAATTACTTTTCATTAAATTTTAACTTTTCTTTTTGATTTTTTAAGACTTTTTTTGTTCATTTTAGATATTTATTTTCATGTTTCATTACTAATACACTACACTTTTGTTTTAATTTTATCTGTTATAAAGTTTAATAGTGTTTCTGATAATACTAACAAAAGCTAGGAACTGTAACTAGGAATGGTTTTAAATTTTTTTTAATTTTGAACAAAACAAATCGAAATGATTCGATTTCGATTGGGACCATCGGTTTTCCAGTTTCGAACTGCATCTCTAGTTGTGGCTCTATGTCTTTTTATCGTCGTGCTTCTCATCTATTCTTCTACGAGAGACATGCAGAATATTTCACCCAAAGGAACTCTCTCTGATCATAAGTTGCGTACAAAGGTTAGTTACTGTTGCTGTTAGTTTAATGCACCTCTGAACGAGACGGTTGGGAACTTATAAGAGCTATAGACCATACCCTGTGCGGGGGGTTACAATTCTTGTATGGGTGGAAAACCCCTCATTCGGAGTTCACATCTTTAATGTCTAGCAAAGAATTATCCGGAGCATTCTTTGCTAGTTTATAAATAATTCTATAGCTATGATTAAACGTCATTAGTTTATGAGGTAAAATTATGTATGGTGCCCCGGTTAGTCTGCGTCCGAGGGCCCGGACGATCTCGATCGGCCGAGTTGACTAAACGAAGTTTTGTGCGATGATTAGACGTTACCGCCCACTGGGGGCCGAGCGGTCTTCGTACCCTGAATGCTGGGAGTTTGGTCGTGGTTTCGTGCCTCGCTTGGACTGGCCACGTGGAGTTTTCCGAGTTTTCTCCACGTCTGTAATGCCTAAATAGGGGGCCAGTTTCCCTTAAAAAGACCTCCCGGAAGGCATTCCCTCTAGGCAGATTGCCCAAATGTTGCATTGCCATAACTTAACAAACAAACATTAATGTTACACTATCTGGAACCTGTTACCAGTGCTCTACGTGTATATATAGTATATCGCTCGAAAACGTTTGTCAAGCGATATACTATATATATGCGTAGAGCACTGGTAACAGGTTCCAGATAGTGTAACGTTAATTTCACCCCAGTGCTGAAAGTACTGGGGTGAAATTAATGTTACAGCAGTTCCTGTAATTTAAACAAACATTAAACGCTACCGAACCGATAAGCTCAAGGACGGTCGTTTCTGCCGCCATTTGTCGGCATGATTGATTTAAATATTAAATACGGATATTTTTGATAAATTGTATGCTTTTTTAACAAATGTAAGGTAATAGCTACTTTATCGATTCGTGTAGTGGTTTGTGTGATTGGAAACAATGTGCCTGTGAAGTGAATGCATGCTAAGTGATAACCTTAGCTTTACACAAAATGTATATCTTCGGCCATAATAATAAATTATTAATCTCACTCAGCTTATTATGAATTTATTAAAGATGAAAATATCATTTATTTGTTGGTAATACATTTGTGATTCATTTCCATCCTTTAATTTTACCTTTATATCTTGTAGCGTCAATGATAGCGTCAATAAGATAGTTTAATCAGTATCCTGGAATAATGTACTTTTTCCCTTATCACTGTTTTGTATCTAAAATTTATATGAAATTTGTGAATATGAATATTACATGAATTTACATTAAGATGCATCTTATACTGCAAAGAATTTCCTCAAGAAATTGACACGAAAAATTAATGCGTCCAATACGATATGTAATAAGGCATTTTATACAATCCCTAATTATTATTAAGTAGCTTTTTTTAGATTATCAAAAAATATACTAACTTATTAAACTGCTTTTGGATTATAATAACACAAAATTATGATAGTTTTGTATCATAATAAGTGGTGTTACTAAATATTCTTGCATTATTAAAAAAAAAATTGTTTGTACAGGCTAAATGGTTTAATTTATTACAAAAAAATAAGAGATTTATTTTTACTTAATATGATGTATGCTGAAGATGGATATAATAATCTACATATTTAGCAAGAAGTAAATGAATCTAACAAAGCAGGTTTTTTTTAACTTTCATCTTTTAATTGTATTATATAAAGTTTTACAAGTAATCAATCAAGTTGTTGAGAAAATGCAAAGAAGAAAACCTTCTTAACATATTACAAGTATTAGAATTTATATAATTAGTCTTTCTGGTATACTGACTTTCTTAATAATAATTAGGAATTGTATAAATTGGCATTAGTTTGTCTTAAATAGCCTATAAGTTATAAATAGTTTTAATCTCAAATTAAATTTAAATAAATTGCAAATTTTATATTGGTTTATAGTAAATTAAGTGCAATTTTCACAATTATTGTTTAAAATTTAAACTTCTTAAAAAAATATGCTAAAATCTAATCTCGTTTGGCATTGTGTGATTGATAACAATTAAACTAATATTGTATCATCCAGAAATTGCTTTCAACAAAACTTCCCAATTTTTGTATTATGTTATACCAGCCTATAATATCTGCTTACCCCCAGTTACTGTTCTGTCCGGAAATGAGGTTTGCTTATTAAGAAGTGAAATTCATATGGATATTCAACTGTTTTTAGTAGTCATCCTCTGTAGAATAAAAGAATAGGAATTCTAACCTAAGGATGACTACTAAAAGTTGTTGAAAATGTTAATTTTTTTAAATGTTGCTGGATTTTTTGGTATTTTGTGTTTGTTGTATCTAAGGCTTCAGTTGTGTGTCTATTTAATCCCCATTCTTAAATTTTCTGATCAAATGTTGACATTTAATGCTTCACTGCCGTACACACTACATACATTATATGTTTCGTTGTTGTGAGAGCAGTGTGACCGTTTCTGAATTCATATAACATTATATGCCTTAAATGTTCTTCAAGTTCTCTGCAAGAAGACTTAAACAAAACTTTTTTCTTATTGTAAAAACTATTTATATCTATGATAATGTTTGGGCCAATTAGGCTGTATGTCTGTGTTTGAAGGTCTATTCTCAGTCCTGGTTTGTTTGAATTGTTCCAGTAAGAAATAATTTTTATTAAAGAAATTTATTAATTTATAAAAATATTGTTTATACAAAAATGTTTTGAGATGATTTTTGGTAGTATTTATCAGTATTTTAAAATGAATGAGTTATAATCATAGTAACATAGACATTTTATTGATAAGTGATTAATGTTTAATTATATATCTAATTAGCTAATTATTGATGATTGATTAAATTATTTTTAAATAAAATATTTGACAACATAAATATACAATTTATTGATATGAAAGGAGTAAGGTATCAATAAAGAAACTGTGCAGATTGTGTAGTATATTCTAAATCTGATCATTCATAAACAAACTGGTTGACATCAGAATTGACGAATAACTTTTTAATTCACTATTTTTGCATTTTGTGTCGTATTGTATAATATAATTCAAAAACACAACTGCCATGGAATATACTCAATTGCATACTACCTTGAACGTAATAAACCTGATGATTATTAAAAATTTTTCTAGTTGAATAAACATTTTTGTTGCTGTTTAAGACGACCTTAATGATTGAATATATTGTACATTTATGTGATCATCAAGTGCATCTTTCATAAACTGAAAGGCATTATACACAACACTAAAACATGTATAAATGGGAAATTTTTCTGTTTATCTGCAAGTATGATGGGCAGTCAAAAAGTTGCAGAATTTACCTATAGTTATAAAATGCAATATAAGATAAGATTATGTATTGCTGTGGCAGGAAGCTCAGCATGTCTGTTTGCAGTGTGATAATGCTTGTACAAGTTTAGACTTGCACAATCGTTACTGTAGCGTCTTTGTTGGACTGCCTGTCATTCAGCACAATGTCCCAGTTCGAGCAGTGTGCAAGCATCAAGTTTGTGTGCAAATTGGGTAAAACTGCTGCAGAGATGCTGTCAGTCCTGCGGGAAGTTTACGGTGATAAGGCGCTAAAGAAATCCGCAGTTTATGACTGGTTGGCTAGTTTTAAAATGGACAGGAGATGTTGGAGGATGATGAACGTAGCAGGAGACCTTTAACATCCTGAACTGAAGAAAATGTTGAAAAAGTTTGAGAACTGATTAAAAATGATCAAAGAATAACCATTGCTGAGTTGGAGTGGCCCAACAAGTGGTGTGGACAGTGGTTTCTCCATCATGACAATGCACCGAGTCAAACATCGCTTGTTGTGCAGCAATTCCTCGCTGACAAAAGCATTCCTGTCATCAGCTAGTTACCTTACTCTCCAGATCTTGTTCCCAGTGACTTTTGGCTGTTCCCTACTCTCAAAATGGGCCTCAAAGGGACACATTTCACAAGCAGGGAGGCCATCATATCAAATACGACTGCCCAACTCTGGAAGATTCCAAAGGAAGCATTCCACGCCTGCTTTCAACAGTGGCAGGATCAATGGACAAGTGTGTGTGTGCGGAAGAGGCCTATTTTGAAGGTGATTAGGTCTGTGTTGCCATATCTTGTGCCACTACATGCAGGATCACAATTCCAGATTGCTCCTCATATATAAATTAACACAGCTGGGGAAAATTAATTATATAAAACTTAATAGTGGAACCAATACAAAATGCACATGTATATGCTAATTATTTGTAACTTAACATCTGTTTAAATATCTGTAATTACTTTTGTGTGTGTGTACTAATGAATTTATTGCTGATTATTTGCAGCTGAACATCTGTTTGAATAACTGCATATGTTAGCATAATGAATTTGTTGCATTCATATTTTTCCTTCTTTAAAAACCTCTAAAATGTTTTTTTCATTATGTTAATAGGCTTGTATATAGTTTAAATGTTAGTTAATTTGCTGAAATATAGTAGCATAATTTTTTTTTGTTTGGTTTAATGATTTTATATTTTTGGTAATTTTAAGTGTATTATTGATGTATAAGTTGATTAGTCTTACATATTTAGCAATTATACATTGAAATACAATAAAATTTAATTATTAAATCAAGTAATTACATTAAGCTTTGTTACTTAACATTAGAGTTCAGATTTTTTCAGAACCCTGATGATAAACAATAAAGCTTAACAAAAATGTGATTAGTTTAATAATAAAAATTTATAGCTTATTTTTATGTATAACACATGACGATGGTGATGATGTGTGTTGAACTTTTTCAATATATTTTATGATATAATTAATTTTAATATTTATTCTTTAGTAATTGAAGGCTTGTGTCAAATAACATTGCAAGTGCCAAAATAGCTAAATGGAGATTTTCATAATAAATTGTGTAATGCAAAATGATACATGAATAATACTGTTACTATTAAAAACTCTGGCTGAAAATTGCTTCCAACTTATCAACTGCATGGAAAAATATTGCATGTGTATACAAAATGGCAAATGAGCAGACATTCACTCTCACTTCTTTGGAGCTGTGAATGCAAAATTTACAAAATAGAAGTCATTGTCAACCCTCAAATTGGAATCATAAGAAATTGAAAATGCAAAGGGAGTCAAGAAACAAATATTGATTACACAGTGGACAAATTAACTAGCTGTAAAGCCCCAAGTAAGGTGAGTGGAAAAACATTGCATGTGCCATGCTGTGAATTTCACAGCATGGAGCATGCAACAAAGGGTGATGTAAAGGACCTCGGTATTTCAGATAATTTTTTATGAGGCCAAAGCATCTGAAAATTTCCTTGGCTATATGGGTTCAGATTATGTCCAATGATGCTACTATCTAGTGTTACCACCTGTCTGGTTTTCACCTGGACAGTCCGGGAATTGACTCACTGTCCAGGTGAACTATTAATTTTGTCCAGGAATTTTGTAGAAATTGTGAAATTATGAAGAAACAAAGTTTTTGCAAATATTTTTACAAATTTACACTATTTTAACAGCGAAAGAACTCGTACTCATTGAAACTCATCTGCAATTCTGCCATGTTAGTCTGTTTATGCCAACGTGTGGTGCACAATCTGTCAACCCTTTTTTTTTTTTTTTAATTTTTATTGGCATGTATGATCGTACACCTGTTCTTTCTTATTTTAGGTTACTTATGTTACTCCTACGCAAGTCCCTAGTCCCTAACTGTAACTGATTTAGACCCTGCATGCACATTATTTTTCGCATTGTAAAATGACATTGCACATGTGTCATGAACTTCTGTTCGAACAAACCTGACCTGTTGGAAATAATTCAAAATAGCAAAATATGAATTATTTCCAACTTAGGAAAAGGAACATCTAACTGTAACATCGTTAATTATTGTCTGTCGGAAACAGTTAACAAAGCACATCAAAGAAGAGCAGTTCTTTGAAAACAAATTCTGTGGAAGAACTGCTTTTTCTTCATGTGATTTGTTAAGTTTCTAATTCTTTTGAAGACCTTGCCATCAATTTGCCATATGCATAAAAGCAAATCATTTTCAAAAATAAAATTTAAAATAAAAATTTTGTTTTAAATTTTATGTCTTTTTTTGTTTTAATGTATGTGAAATTTATAAATATGTTTGTTAATTACAAAATCGTTCTTTTAACTCATTTCTTAAAAAATATTATTTATATTTACCGGGCAGTAGATCAATATTAAAAATTGGTGATTTTGATAAGTAAAACAAAAGCTTTTGTGTTTTGGCTATTATTCATCTCATATTTTGTTGCCCAGTTAGCAGTAGCCCGGTTGTCCATCACCCACTTGTCATTGCCCAGTTGATGGTGTCCTGTTATTAGAATAAGATGCTCCCATGGTTTAGTCATGAAATGCATTTTCCTTACTGCTGTTGACGAGATGTCATGCACACAAGGACATTCTGAATTACTTTAATGGCCTTCAGAACATATATCTGCCATGTGCATACTATAGACCAGGGGTGGCCAACAAGTCAATTTTGGTCGATCGCTTGCGATGTCTTGACTTAATGTGTTACATTTGTAAGTTGTAACCGAACGCAACGCGCAAATGCAACTGTAATGATATCGGACCTCCTCGTTCTCCCTCAGATGCGGTTTCGTCAGTCCATGTGCAATCCATTTGTGTACAGTTGTAAAAGGGGAATAAGAAATGTAGACAAAGGGTCGTAAAATCGAAAAAAAAAGGGACAGAGAGAGTAGGTCGGGACACAGTAGAGAGAAGAAGGGTGAAGTGGTGGTCCTCTGAAAGTGACAACGTTGAGTTTCAATTTTTCTTCTGTTTAAAATGTAGGTACCTTTTCTTCGTGTTTTAAATTAAATTGTGGCTTTTCTTTTCTATCTACACTTAGTATGTATTTCACACCTCCCTCCCCCTCGCCACTTAGACCAGGGATGGGCAACCTTTTTTTGTGTAAGGGCCTCATTTCAAAACTTTTGAACTAACGCCGGCCACATACAAGATAAAAGAGGGGGAAAATGCCGGTAAATCACAATTATTTATTCATATATAATTATAAAATAGAATAGGTATACTTAATTTAGCTTCTAGAACTGATGTAAATGTATTGTATCGAAAATATTTGATTAAATATTAGTCATTGCTAGTTTTAAATTAGTTTCGAGGTGAATCTGTTAGCCGGTTTCTCATTTTAATTTTTACTAAAGTCATTGCAGGAAAAACTATTCACATACATAAGTTGTAGAAAATAACGTTTGAATTTTTGCTGCATACTTCTTAAGCTAAGAAATTGATATATTTATACACATTTTATGCGACTCGGGTCGCGGGATGCCCATCCCTGACTTAGACTATGCCTACGACAACGAGTCAATCGCGACACATTTTTAAGATAAAAAGTAGATCTTATGTACACAAAAGTTGGCCACCCCTGCTATAGACTGCTTGCTCCCATTGAAAAGTGCCAGGAAAGACCTACTGTCCATGTGCAAGTTTCTGAGTCCAGAAAATGCAGACTTTATAGATCTCTAAACTCTGATGATGAAAATGATAATACCGACTAAATCCAAATAAAGCACAACTTTCCATTTGACAATCTGTACTTTTCTTAAAGATATTTCCATGTTTGGATAGTGTGAGCTATTATGTCAGAAGCAACACATTTCTATTAGCACACTTTTTTCTTAAGTGCTCCCAAAACATGCAGCTAATAAAATGCCGTGTCATAAATAAGGAAATAGACATTGGTTAGAAGAGAAATATGCACTGTAAAAACAGAACCTTGCTTTGAAAAGAAAATATATTAAGCTTTTAAAATGTTGCATTAAAAAACATGGAAAAGAGTTGTATGTTTTTCTATTACACAGAATGTTTTATCATTGTTTTCTAGAGTATTTTGCAATGAAAATGATCCAATTGTTTTCAGCAGTGTCATTCCTACCCATTTAACTGAAATCAATCATTGTTTCAACTGATCCATTTCAATTTAGGGATTTTTCCGGGTTTTTAGGTTTTTTCTGGAAATGCTACTTTGGCACTTGCAACTTTATAGTGGTATCTCAGGATACAAAATTAATCCGTTTCAAAACTGAGATCGTATCATGAAAATGTCGTAAGGTGAATCATTTTTCCCCATACGATTACATGTAAAACCAAGTAATTTGTTCCAACACGAAAAACACACTCAAATTAAAGCTGAGTAGTACATTAAAAAAAATAACTATAGTAAAGAAAACACTGAAAAATGCATTTTGTAGTTGTAAATGTATAAATAACCATAATAGAATAATAATTGATAAAAAAAATGTAGTTTTATTTGCACTTTACCTTTGAGGATAGATGACAGTGGAGGTGAAAACTGGTGGCGGAAGAGAGGGAGAAGGGAAATGATACTAAACTTAACTTACATAACATAATGTAATATAACTTAAAAATAACTTAGAAAAGATAAAAAAATTAGTGTTGTTTTATATATATATATATAAAACAACACTAAAAATATATATAAAAATATATATATTTTTAAAATTATTAAATTATCCCCCATTGTTTCAGCAGTTGAGGATCAGTTTGCCTGATGATGCCCATTCAACAA